>NW_027466284.1:72500-302500 GCF_046127955.1 Nelusetta ayraudi
ACCATTTCTACAAGGTTATTGAAGGTGGCGTTGTCCACTGCACATGTGGGAACAGCTGCATGGCTTGTGGTTGAAGCAGCTCTCTTGCATTGCCAAACACCCCCCGAACCTGCCCCCACCCGGCCTCCACCCTGCCTCCACCCGGCCCACACCCGGCCCCCACCCTGCCCCCACCCTGCTCCATTAAAAGTTCTGCTCCTGCAGGAATGGGTGGATGTTTCCTTTCACAATATAGTAAACACGTGGGAACAAAGAGTGCACGTGTGTGTGTGTGTGTGTGTGTGTGTGTGTGTGTGTGTGTGTGTGTGTGTGTGTGTGTGTGTGTGTGTGTGCTGGGGAGGGGGTGTTGAGTGCAGGAACCAGGGAGCTCTGAGAGGAGGAAGGGACGAGATGTTGACCAGCAGCGGCCGTGGCGGCCATGGAGGGAACAAAGGCCGCTGCTGGGTGGTGCTGGGTGGTGCTGGTGCTAGGTGGGGGTGATGGTGGGGGCGTGTCGAGGGTGGCGACAGCACCTTCTCCATCGCTCCTCCTTCACTTCCCAGCAGCCGGCGTAGACAAACACAGACAGCAAGAAAAACAAGAGGTGCGCAGCCTCAGCAGCCGCAGGGAGGGAGCGAGGGAGGAAGACCTCCTGGCAGCCTTCATCATGGGAACCTCCAGGCTCCACCCGGCTCTGGTCCTGCCTGCCTGCCTGAAGGAACAGCGCTGAGCAAAGTGTCCCGCACAAAAAGAGCCAGAAAGACGACACTGGGAGCACTGGGAACACTGGGAGCACTGGGAGCACTGGGTCACTGGGAACACTGGGAGCACTGGGAGGAGTGGGTCACTGGGATCACTGGGAACACTGGGAGCACTGGGAGCACTGGGATCACTGGGTCACTGGGAGCACTGGGAACACTGGGTCACTGGGAACACTGGGAGCACTGGGAACACTGGGAGCACTGGGAGCACTGGGACCCTGATTGATCTACAGAGATGCTGATATATACATTAGAACTTTAGACGTGTGTATTCATGGGTCCTTTGTGAAGCGTTTGCCAATAGAACAATTGTACATCAGGCCAAATGTGACTCACTGCACCTTCAAAGCCATCTCACACTTGGTGGGAAGGTGACTTGAGAGTGTGCGCACTCACTGCGTCGGTGCACATTGGTTGATGATCAGCGGGCAGACTGTGAGGGGGGGCAGTGGGTGTGACTGCAGCCCCAGACGCTGATATCAGGAGGCTGCCGCTGGCTTCCTGCTGGCAGCAGCAGCAGCAGCAGCAGAAGTGTGGAGTCCCAGTCAAGTCTGCTTCCTCCCACACCGTCACCTCTCTCAGGTGCTGACACTCCTCCACCGTGCACCTCTGACCTCAGGCTGAGCTCCAGGAAGCTCATCAGACTCCACAGCGCCCCCTCTGCCAGAGTCTCTGCTGCTGCAGCAGGCAGCCTGCAGGTCCTGAGGAAACCTCAGCCTCTGCTCAGTGCCTGTGGTGGAGGCCTGCTGCTGCTGCTGCTGCTACTGCTGTTACTGCTGTTACTGCTGCTGCTGCTGCTGCTACTGCTGTTACTGCTGTTACTGCTGTTACTGCTGCTGCTGCTGCTGCTGCTGCTGTTACTGCTGTTACTGCTGCTGTTGCTGCTGCTGCTGTTACTGCTGTTACTGCTGCTGCTGCTGCTGCCACTACTACTGCTGCTGTTACTGCTGCTGCTGCTGCTACTGCTGCTGCTGCTACTGCTGCTGCTGCTGCTACTGCTGCTGCTGTTACTGCTGCTGCTGTTACTGCTGTTACTGCTGCTGCTGCTGCTGATGATGATGATGATGATGATGAGCCTGCCCCAGCCTGCACACAGGAATGTGCTATTGAGAAAGCAGCGCGCCGCAAACCCTTCCAGCCGTTCCAACCCGTAATCACATCCAGCTTGTCATCCCCCCATCCTGTCTCCAATCTCTCTCTCCCTGCCTCTCTCTCTCTCTCTCTCGTCTCTGTCTCTCGCTCTTCGCCGCTCGCAGCGTCTCTAAAACGAGACTCACACGAGCAGAACACAAACTGCCACACACGGAAGAGTCACTCACCACACACACACACACACACACACACACGCACACACACACACACACACACACACACACACACACAGCCAGACCCAACACTGTTGGCTGGACAGCAGCACTTCCACTCACAAAAACTGTAATATACTTTTTGTAATAACTAAATAAATAACCAAGATAAAAGTGAAATGCTTTGCTTGGCCTGTTTGTGTGTGTGTCTGCTTTCTAATGTGTTTTGATTTAAATATCAAAGAGATGATTTCGGGGGACTTTCAACGGTGGAAAAAGCAAACTGCCCAAGGAAAGTGAACAGGGAAGAGTTTTTCCACTTCCTTTGACCACACTGACTGAGCTGAAGATGGAACGCCAGCCTTGCTGAGAATCACGCTTAGCATGAGTTAGCATTAGCGGTCCAGAAAGAGACTGGCAGAGCTTAGAGTATAACTCCACAACTCAGAATGAGCTTTTGCTTCATGACCATTTTGATTTCATTGACCGACTCTTTAAAGTCACTTTAATTCCACATGCCACAACTCAATTTGTGGACCATACACATTAATCGATGTATGTACTATAGGCAGAAGATGTCTCGCAGGTAAAGCCAGGCGAGAGGTGGAGGGAAGGTAGAGGGCTGCTGGGGTTGGAAGTACCAGGCAGGAGGCCTGGAGAGGAGGTTTATGGATGCACTGGAAGAGTGGAGGAAGAGAGTTGGTCTGGGAGTAGGGGCTGCAGAGCACAGGGTGAGATGGAGGCAGATGATTGGCTGCGGCCACCCCTGAAGGGAAGAGAGGAAGTAGAAGATGTGTTTTGCTGAGGTGGTGGAGGCTCGATAAAGAACCATGAGCTCCAAAAACCTGTAAAAAATAAAAAAATCTCTTCACATTATGAGTAAATTCAAAAACAGGTGAAAAACAGAAGTGACCGCGTTGTCAGAGAAAAGTTTTTACTTCAAGAATTCAGTCTTGAATTTATTTTTGATGCTTTTTGATCAGAGGCATTTCATACTGTCGGAGATGCTCCTGAGCTAATGGTGGTGAATGACTGTGAAAGCTAATGCGCTGGCTAAGCAATGCGCCGAGCTAGCGCTAACTAGCTTGCTCAGACGTATCGTGTTGCTGTTGTTGATGTTCTCCATAGTAGCTGCCGGTGCGGAGCTGCTGCAGTGCCCAGGTTGGAGAAACACGACCCGCTGATGGTTTTCACCGAGTGCCGTGATAACGCAGCTGATTGGCTGTCTGTGAAAGGGGGCGGAGTGCACATTTCCCCGTCTCGGATCTCCTCCTTCCAAACGAGTGGCGTCTCTATGGTCCAGAGTGTGTGTGACGGCTCATTCAGTGTCTTCAGTGACCAAAGCCCAGATTGGCTTTCACCTGATTGGCTCTGATTGCTGTTGCTCTTCCCTCCTCCTCCTCCTCCTCCTCCTGTCGCTGTCTCTCCTTTCACTGGGGGCAGGATGGATAATATTTCTTCAAAGCCTCCATTTCTCTCTCTCTCTCTCTCTCTCTCTCTCTCTCTCTATCTCTCTCTCTCCCTCTCTCTTTCTCTCTCCCCCCCACCCCTCTTGTCAGAATACTGTCTGCAGGGCATTATTTTTGTTCTTTGTTGGCTTTTAATAAACTCTTGGATCTTTCGGCTTTCTGAGAGAGAGAGAGAAAAAAAAAAAACAGCTTGGGTTACACAAAATAAACCACCACACATCCCTGGGCAACCAAAAAGGTGTTTTCAATAATTACTTATATGTGTTTGGCAATTCTGTAACATCTGTGGTGAATTTGACTGAAACAGCCCCAAAACTATTTTAAAATAGGTCTGACGCACGCACGCCTTGATACACACAACCTTGCACGCACGCACGCACGCACACGCACAGACACACGGTGAAAGACGACACTGGGCCGGTGTGTCAGTGCGGGCCTATTTGTGGGCTGTTTTTCTAGCTGGCCGCAGCGGCGGCGGCGGAAATGAATATCAAATATGGTCCTGCTCCCATAAATCAAAACCATATGCGGAGCTCTGCCTTTCATTCCTCCTATTTACAGTTGATTCACGAGGGCAGCGTGCATTGAAGCTGCCGCCGCGGCTGAGTCTCTCCTCTGCAACAGGCCCAGGAGGGCGGCGCTGAGGAGCAGGGCGCTGAGGAGCAGGACGCTGAGGAGCAGGACGCTGAGGAGAGGCAGAGGCAGCGCACCTCATGTGTTCTGTGCTGGAGCTGAGAGGCCTTGAGTTTTTACATGGTGATAGTAGGAACCACTGCCTTTCTTCAATGTCCCTTTTTTGCTGTAACAGTTTCTGAAAGTCGGGGTTCTCACGCTGTCAATAAAATGTCTTATAAACACCCTGCTGTGATTCCTGTTGCATTTTAATGAAGGGGACCATGTTTAAAAGGTTGGGATTCAGAATTTCCCCGCCTGGATTGACACAGACCCCTGGAAGACACACGGCACTGAAATAAACTAGAGTTGACTTTAGTTTGCATCAAACCTGGTGAACCAGGAGCCCAGGATCGGAGTAGACGTTGCTCAAACCGGCTCCAAATGCAAAATAACTGAATTCTAAAGACGCGATTAAGCACAGGTAACCGTGGAAAGCCATAGATTAATCTAGATTAACGTGATTAATGGTGTGACAGGCCCTGGTAGTGTGCACAGACGTTGCCGTGTGCTGATGCAGGCGGTGCAGAAAGGGTGCGCGACTGGAAGCGCCGGAGGTCTTGGTGTTGGCTTGACTTCTGGTTCTGAGGGATCAGAGAGGATCAGATGCAGTCCAAACATTATCCTGACCTGCTGTCCCGACCAAACCAACACACACACTCCCGACCAAGCTGTGGGACAATAGACCTGCACCCCTGTTGCTTCAACAGGTTGACATTCTGGCTGGAGGGGGGATTGAAGCCTGCTCTGATGTAGGAGAGGGTGTGTGTGTGTGTGTGTGTGTGTGTGTGTGTGTGTGTGTGTGAAGTAGGGCAGGGTGGAGAGGGGTCACGTAAGGCCTTTTGTGTGTGTGTGTGTGTGTGTGTGTGTGTGTGTGGGACAGTGGAATGTGAGGGAGGAGAAAGGGGACATCCCATTAACAGCAGACCTAATCTCCACCCTGGGGATTGAGTACACACTTGTACACATGCACGCGAACACACACACACACACACACACACACACAGTAGAAAGAGAAGCTCTGTGCAATCACTCCAAAGTGGGAATATTTTCATTCCATCTGAAAGGAGCAGCGCCTGCTGTGGCAGAATGACTGACTGGCTCCACTGACAATTGCAATATTTCCAGTGACCGGTGACAATATCTGCAATATCTCTCCATGCATGGTTCAACACAGGCAGACCTGCTAGTGGTGGACTAGTTTCAAGGTGTCACTTTACAATGCTGCTGTGTGGTGGCGCTGGTTTGCAATGACTTGAGGGGGAGAATCCTTGTTTTCACTTTGACCTTCGTCTGACCTGCTGAAATAAGGTCGCCACCAATGCAATCATATATCATATATCATATATCATATAGCATCATGCAGTCATTTCTTTCAAATCAGTCAATTCCACCACTTTCATGAAATAAAATAAATGTAGCTTTGTAGTTAACTGGCATTAGCATACAATGCTGTGAACACTATTCACAGCTACAGCCTCCACTCTGGGAATGTCGGTGTGTCACGAGGCCCTGGAGTGTCAGGTAGAAGCAAAGTCACACTACGTTACTTTCACAAGGAATACAGCTCGGCTTAACTTTAAAAAACTAAACAGGAATGAAGCGTGACGTGTTTGCCTTCAGTCGAGAGCGCTAATGTTCAACGAGCTCAAAGCGAGACCATGCTGTGAGACACAGTGCTGAGTGTGTGGAGGTGGCTGGATAGCCGCAGGAGTGAGTGGCGGCCTCAAGAGGTGAAGCAGTCATCAGGAGGTCAGTGGTCTGCTTCCAAGCGTCTCCGCTGCTGCTGCTTCCAGGAACTGCGTTCTTGTAATGCTTCCTTCTGTGAAAAAGCATCTCATGGTTAATGTGTGTGGAGACCCGGCGATGACCCCATCACTGCCTGCTGCAGTCCAGCAGCGCAGCTCACCTGCAGGGGGCAGAAGACCTGCATGGTCCTCTGGAAGGCCTGTTAACCCAACATGTTTGCCGTGCTCACCAAGACAGCCAGAACCCTCCACAAGGTCACATGATCGTCCTTGAGTGACCTTGAGGTCTTGATGTCGTTGGGGCCTGGATTAATGTAGCCGTCCGTTAGCCAGGCTAAGTTGCCAACTGCTGGTCCTAAACAACTGCTGGTCCTCACACCTACAGACAGTTGAGAGCCATTTAGACTCATTTGAATGTGTTAGATTGTGGGATGCTGACAGAGTTTCCTAGACTCAAGTTGGAGGTCCCACACCTGGGAATTGAAACCAGGAGCTTCATTGCATTGAAAGCTTGACTGAAGCCTGATGCGGTGGTCCAGTGACTGGCAGACGGTCCCTCGACTGAAAGTCTTCAACTGTGTGCAGTCGTAAGATTTCCTGGATCAGCAAGCAAAGCGTTAAACTACCAGTGTTGAACACAACTACTTGGACTCATGTGAAGTCAATGTAACAATCGTACACGTTCACTTGTGTTTGTAGCACATTAGTTTCCCAGTCTGCGACATAATTCAGCTCTGTAGCGACAAACGTATTGCTGGACTGTGGAGGCACGCGGCCATTATTATGATGGTGTGCTCAGGCCTGCAGGGGGCGTGAGCTCTATGCAAGGGCCTACATTCTGGACAAGTCTCAGTTTGTCACGGAGCAGGTTCACATCTTTAAAGGCAACAACATTTATCTTTATGTGATCATTGATCACAGATAAGATGCAATGCTTGAACAATGGATTGTCTCGAGAAATGAACCCATGCCTCGGGTGCAGATGACTGCTCCGTTGTTAATGTCTGTAGTTCGTTGGGTGTGTAGTTGTTGTCACACTCAACAAAAGCCCGAGGTCTACGGTGAACGGACTGCTATTTGTGCTTGGCTCCTGTGGCTTATGAATCTTCTAAAGGAGGCTCATTTCCCATCATCACTATTCTAAGGTCAGACTTCTTCAGCACATGCCAGAGTGTGGCTGCTCAAATGAACTCCAGATTGCAGCTTCTCTCCTCTCTCGCTCCGCTGAGTGAGAACGAGTGCTCGCTGAAGCCTTCGTGAATTCCCCCTCAAAGCACGGAGCCTAACGCCTCTAAGCCCCGAGTCTGGGCTGCATGTGCCAGCGAGTGGCTGCTAGTCGTCTGCCCCAGCAGACACAGAAACCATGACCCCCCCCTCATACCCCTCCCCCCCTGGCCCCCCCGCACCCGAGCCCTGCTCAGCCTTATTAAGATGGGCAGGTTTACAGCCAGCGTTGGGCCATAATTGCTGGTTTTACCAAGTGTTATAATGCACTGGTGTCACAACTATGCTCTGTAATTAAACAGAAAATTACCTTGAGAGTGTGTGTGTGTGTGTGTGTGTGTGTGTGTGTGTGTGTGTGTGTGTGCGTGTGCGTGTGTGTGTGTGTGAAAATGAAGTAGCTCAGAGATGTTTGTCGCTGCAGCTTTCACTCCTCCCCCTTGCGAAAGGCAAAAACAACCTTCAGCCCTGGAAGGCATGATGTCAGCCCCCCCCACCACCACCACCACCACCACCCCCTCCCCCACCCCACCTTCACACATGCAAAAAAATAATAATAACAAGTGACACCCCCTTGATGACACAGATCAGACACTGGCACGGTGTGCCTGCTGGCCTGCACTTACCGGTCCCTAGAAAACACACAGCTCCACTGACTCCACTGACTCCACTGGCTTCACTGGCTTCACTCTCCAGCTCTTTCTTGCGTCCAGGACTGAATGGCAACATTCACAGCCCTCAAAGCGCTATTAATAAAGCAGCAAGGGTCTGCCGAGTGACACCTGCCTGGCCCTGCCAACACACACGGTGCTGTGCTGCAGTGTTGGGGTTAGCAAAGAATACCACGCTGGGGTTCAAACTGCTGGGAGGAATGAATCAGAGGGGTCATCCGTGCATGACTGGGGGGCACTGGGCAGAGCTCCTTGTTGAAGCAATACCACGACACAGAGCCGAGCCAGGTGTAAGAGCATGGACTGCAGGACTGAACAGCACGCGTGTGGAGGGTCAGCACCGAGGGCCATATCAATGTTTTATTTTGTATTCCGTACTTCTTTCTAATGTCACAGCAGTCACGAGTCTTGAAATGAACCCAAAGGCAAATTACATATTGAAAAGTCAGACTGACAATGAAATTTATACACCTGAGTAACAGTTCCATGTAGCAGGTGCTCTGAGGCTTGAAACAGATCAGACTTCAGTGTCAGTGTCAGTGACTTCAGCCTCAGCGGGTCCTGGACCTGGACGTTCTTCTGGTGGGACCTGGCAACCACAATCATTGTGCTGAGTAGCCAAAGCTCCAGCATTCCTGTGACCCTGAGTGCAGATGAACGATGACAGAGAAGAGGTGGATGGTACTGCTACAGTGTGTCATGTAGACAATAATAATAATAATAATAATAATAATAATAATAATAATAATAATCCCCCTACGTTTCTCATGATGGCTTTAGGGCGGTGTCACTTCTCACTTCTCAATTTCCCAGTGCTCTGATAGATAATAGCCAGGCTGCTTTATGAGATTGTAAAGTCCTGCGCTCTCTGCCATCCGTCAGCATCGGCTTTCAGTCAAACACACGCCATATTCCTGCATTTTTTTCTCCACCACATCCCGACTGTGAAGCCCGAGCAGCGCCGTGCATTACTGCTAAATCCACTTGGCTCTCGCCATGGGCCAGTTGGGCCGGGCCACTGACTTTTCCCAGGCCCGGGCTGGAGGTAAATATAAAGGCGGCTCTGTTCCCTCTCAGCCTGCATCTCGCCGCTCCATCTCTTTGAACTGGGCGCTCATGTCAGCGGCTCCCAACCCCACCACCCCCCCCCCAACCCCTCCCCAGCCGCCACATGTCCGTGGGGAGTGATAGGCCGAGTGCTGACAGACCGCCGCAGCGCACAAAACGCACACATGTCCCGATACACACAGCAACTCTTTCTCATCCCTCGCAGCGCCGCATTGACACGGCCAAGAGTAACCCTTGAAAAGGGGCATGTTCTTGAAAAGTTGTAGCCGCCATGTTCACGACAGCAGTGAGTCGACGCCACAGCGGGGTCGTCAGCACTGCAGCGTCAGGGTGCAGGTGTGGAACTGGCATCTTCTGCCCGCGTCTGCGTGGCTTCTACACTTCGCTCCGCGATTCCGAATGAGGCCCATTAATAGCTGTGTGTTGGCTGTGGGTGTGAGTGCAACGGGTTGTTGTGCTCTGTGGCCCTGAAATGAACCGGCAGTTTGTTCCCAGGGTGTAACCCCGCCCTCCCTCCAAGTAAGCTGGGATAGGCTCTCGCACCCTCTTGACCCTGAGAACCGGAGGAGCGGTGGTAACAAATGGATGGATGAGCTGCAATACACCTAATATTGCATTCATGCATTGACACGCATGCATAGGAAACCATAGGAGAAGCTCATGAAACCACAGGGCAAAGTTTGCCCGTCGATCTATGCATGAAAACGTGGACCTGGTTGGTTGAAATAAGCGTCTTTGAATCACCACACCAAACACCGGTACCAACGTGCAAGTCTTCACTTCTGGAGAAGCTTGTCTCTGGACCCAGATCACACAGTCATGGTGGTGATTGTGAGTTTGACTCACACACCGCCGGCAGAATACTCATTCTGCGATTTTGCCATCAATCACTGAGCCGGTGGCAATATTCCAGGAGATAAGAGGATCCCACCCATGGGCGGGTTTAATGTGCCTGTGGAAGATGTTGTGATGGTTAATAGTTCCTGTGCTAATACCGAGAGTGACGTCTGGATCCAAGATTCCCAAACCTCCACTGTCTCCCTCTGTCCCAGTGGAGTGGAAGCTCCCAATGCTTCTGGAGTGGATGACTGTTGACTGGCTTCACCTGAAGCAGTGATCGTGCTGGATGCACACAATTCATTTCCTCTCCGCTCGGGTTCACGTTTACAAAATGCCAGCCGCTCCAGTCTGCTCTTCTTTCAGTTCTCCCTTTTTTCTTTTTTTTTTTGCCTCTGATGCAAGCCCGAAACTCTGGCACAGTGGAGAAGAACATTTGCTCAGAGCTTACAACAACAAAGGGCTGAGTAGCAACAAGTAGAAACAACTCTGCTGCCAGGAGAGCTATGAATCTTTTGATGAATCATTTTAATCAAACGCCTTCTGTGAGATTACAACGGCAGAGGCATTATGGAACTGGGTTACTTCCAGGTTATTCATGACAATGGAGCTGGGAACCTTTGACCCTCTGCTCTACCTTTACTTAGATTGTGTTAAACAAAGCATTATAAGACAGCGTACCCAATGTCTAAACCAGTGTGATAGCGCGGATGTTGAGGAATACCAACGTTTCGAGAGCAAATTCAATTGAATGCGAGTTACCACTTCCACCACTGTGCAGACCCGTGATTTGTCTTGCAACCTGTACGTGCAGGTCTACAAAGTTTACATGAAGATCCACTCATACGTCTGTCAGAATGTTTACAAGTTTCTACAGGTCCTCTGCAGAGCGGAAAATATGGTCCCAAAGCAAATAGCAGGGTTTGTTGTGACTGCAGCAGAGGAGTGAAGAACTTGAAGAA
This sequence comes from Nelusetta ayraudi, assembly GCF_046127955.1. Taxonomy (NCBI): domain Eukaryota; kingdom Metazoa; phylum Chordata; class Actinopteri; order Tetraodontiformes; family Monacanthidae; genus Nelusetta; species Nelusetta ayraudi. The sequence goes on from NW_027466284.1 coordinate 83,193, forward strand.
GTGTCACGTAGCAAAGCTGCTTCACAATCTGACAGCGCTTCAATCTGCTGGCGCACTGGCGCAGTGGAAACACTCTGTCGTTTAAAACCTCTTTGTCCGTCACAGTCCTAGCAGGACTTCTGCTTTGTTAGGACTCCCAGTAAGGTCTCCATTGTGGAACCAAGGCCCAAAATCAGGTCACATAGCTCTGTTTCCACAATGGCCAACGCACACAAAAGCAAACACTGTCCATTATTCTCAGTCAGTTCTGTGACTTTTGTGGATGTGGTTGATCCCTGAGCTCCAGTGGGGTAAAGTCCTTGGCCAGGGGAGGAGGTCAGGAGGGTGTAAACAAGGTCTCCTACCATGATGATAAAACACTATATTGTTTTCTTACATAGAAAACTGAACCCTAAAGAAGTCCCTTATGTAAACACGGGGCCAAAGCCATCACACTCATACCTTTGCGGATGGAAAATGTCGGTGGAGTTTTTGAATACACCTAACATTCGAGGATGCGTCAGCACTCTCTGGAACAATGGAAGGGGCAGGGGACTGAAAGTGAATATTCAATCAAGTTTATTCTACGCTAGCCAAGACCCCAGAATGTCCCAGACTCTTTTGTGTTATTTGCACCGTGCTATGTCAACAGAGTGCAAACTGTCAAGGTGGGGCAATGAGCTGAATGTCTCTTGGCAGAGTGTCTTCTGTCGCGCACGCTCCATGGAAATTGTATGTGGCAGGTGAAGGTATGGAAGAGGTCAAACGATATCAGGTACATTTGTGACAGTTTGGACTCATGGACCCGACTGGAACTATAGGAAGTTGCAGCCACGTAGAATTTCCTACAGGAAAAAAGACCTTTCAAGGACTCGGATGCCAAATTCAAGCACACACGAGTGTGTTGGCAATGATGTAAGGTCATGAGTCCAATCATGTACATCTGTGAGTATTTGAACGCCAAGCCTCACATCTGAAGTTCTGCCGCTGACAACAAGGCCGGAACGACGTGTGTTCACGTGTGCACAGCTGAAGATGGCCAATGGAGGAGCTGCTTGACTGACTGTTTGAATGACTGTTTGACTTTGTGCAATGGGCAACGTGTCATCAACTAATGTTTGGCCCCTCGAGTTTAACTACGTTCACGTGGGAAAAGCTGCGAGACTCAAGATGCTTCCAGTGGCTTCCAGTGGCCACTGGCTGCATGTCCACACTTGCAACTGACGAGGCGGGAGCCCTGTTCAAGGGTGTTAAAGGTCTTTCAAAACTGTAGCAACTCATCGCCCCCACTCGTCCGTGTGAAGGGGCCAAGCCGGTCGTGTCCTCTGCTTCCTCATCTTCACCATTTCTCACTTTTATACCTGGAAAAAACAAGTTGAAACTGGGACAAACAAAGCTGTCTTGCAATGTTGACTGATTGTGATTGATTATTTGGAGGTACTATCACGGTTGTAATTTTCCACCCGTTGTGGTGGAGTGTGGGATCAAATGTCACAAGCAGACATGGCAACTTCCTGCTGGAGGGAAGCAGAAAACTGTTTCACTGTTATGTTTGTTGACTGGGCTGAATATAAACCACGCACACGTGCACTCCCATGAGCGCCAAACTATTTCTCTCACACACACAAAGCCACGTATTCCCATGTTTGTCCCCACAGAGTCCGGCGGTAATGGAGTGTGAGATACACAAGTTAGAGAGTGGAAGCGTTAGAAGGGAACGTGCACAGTTGTTGGGCTGGAGGGAAAACACACACCAGTCGTTCCCTGACAGGCTCTCTGCACGGGGAACAACACATTCTTCTGATGTGACCTCCTGCCCAGCTGGCAAAGAGATACCCGGCAGCATCCAGCTCCACTCACATTCACACACTCACAGAGAAACGCAGCCTCTCGGCACACCTCTGACCCCGCAGGTCACCAGGCAAAATGACATCACTCCTTCCTGTCCACTTGACAGGCACTTCATCAGCAGGGCCGGCAATGGAAGGAAGAAAGAAAAAAAATAATGATAATAATTATAGCTGCACTCATAATGAGCCGAGCCTCCAGGCCCTCGGCACAGAAGAGCTGAGCCTGGGAGCTGTCAGCTTGCTAAAGAGTGACTGAACCTTCGCTATTAACCAGAGACAGATGTGAGGTGTAGTTCCTGAGGCGGAGCTACGTGGCCAGGAACCAGCGGCGGAGGAGGTCGCTTCGCTTGAACACTGCTAATATTCTTGGCAGATTATTCTTGCAAAAAAAAAAAAAAAAAAAAATCCCATTTTCGGTGGTTGCATTACCAATGTTCTGTTTTGCTGTGAGTGTTAATGGCACTTTCTGCCCACAAACGATTTGACTCAGTGCCGACGAGCAGGGAAGTTTATTGTCCTAACAATTAAGAAAATTCTTTGCAAAAACCACTGGCGGTTGGCGTTCATGAAGATACAGAACCATTATTTATTTACCCTGTGTGTGTGTGTGTGTGTGTGTGTGTGTGTGTGTGTGTGTGTGTGTGTGTGTCTGCCTGCAGGCCAGACGAGACGAGGAGATGTGCAGTCATGGTTCCTCGGGGGTTCTATTCATTTTTAGATGTTTCATCACACAGACGCTGGCAGTGAAGTGAAGTGACTCTGACTCTTTAAACACTCACACGTTTCCCTCTCTTTCAAGGGTAAATGTTCTTGAAACCACACCCAGGTTTTATGTGAAAGGAATTACTCATCATCATCATCATCATCATCATCATCATCATCATCATCATCACCCACCTGAGATTGCTGATGACTCAGACGCGATGGCCTGAGACCTGAGGAGCATGAGGGATGTGTTGGTGTATTGAACGGTGACCCTGCAGCTAATGAGCACTGATGTGAATAACATAAGAAGTTCAGTCGACAATAATGAACACACTTAATCCGACACAACAGAACAGATGTTACATGTCTGTGAATGCTACATACTGACGGTGCAGTGTGGGTACTTAATACTTATCATGATGTTATGTGCAGACTATGTTGACTCACTGTGGTTTGGAGTATGATGCAACTAAAGGAAAACACTACAATTAAGGTTCCTTATGATCCTCCCCCCCCCCGACACTTGGAGATAATATGACTTCAGACAAACTACCGTACTTGCGTGCAATCTATCTCAATATGTGCTCGTGCGCTTGGACAATTCTGTCCCTTGTGCCATTAAACTTGAGTTACACGCACGCCACAATATTGTCCATTAGGTCTAAATACACCGTACGCTTGATGCATCGTGACTATTAGACAGAGAATGACCTCGTCCACACTGCACCTGCCCTGAAGGAGCAAGCTGAGCTCCCTCAGCAGACCCTGATGATTCTCCAGTAGCCCACACTGTCAGTCTCTCTTCTTCCGTGATGGATTTCAAACCAGTGTGTGTGTGTGTGTGTGTGTGTGTGTGTGTGTGTGTGTGTGTGTGTGTGTGTGTGTGTGCAAGTTGAGTGTGCATGCACATATAAGTGTCATACCTGCCAAATTGTGTTTCGTGTTGCCATAAGCCACATTGTGATTCTCCACGAGACTGTGGAAACTTCTCCAGCTGTGTCAGGCACCGGCTTCGGGCGTGACTGTGGTGTAGAACGTCTCAAAACGTGACAAACGTTCCTTCCTCTGGCAGCTGAAAACATGTCCCGGCCGCATCGTTTGAATTTCTTTCTTTTCTTTTTTTTTTTTTTCTTTTTTTTACGTTTCCTCAAAGGCAGAGTCCACGGTTGAACTCCTGGCACGAGACGCCATGCAGATGAAACGCAGAGCATTGCGGTGAGATGTGCAGGAGGAGGCGCCGCTGTTTTCATTCAAACAGCGAGCTTCCAACCAATCAGCGCTCACATCTGCAGTAAGGCCCCTCCCTAATGTAAGGTGGAGAGAGGGGGGCGAGGTGGGGGGCATCATTTCCAAACGATGGACAACAGTAGCCCCTAGTGGACATTTAGAAGCATGCGTTTATTTTGTTGACGTTGTTATGCACATCCATGGGAGTTATGGGGGGGGGGGGGATTCACAAACTGTAGCTTTTTCCTGCTGGGACTCACAAACACAGCTTTGAAACTTTGTAGCGAAGCTTCGTAGATCCTGAAGCAATTGTGAGTTTGTGGTATTGAACATTTTAGATTTGACCATTGGCATTGTTGGTTAATTAATGTGTCATTCACTCAACTAAACAGATTGGCTTTTGTTTTTGTTTTTTTTTATGTATGATGGGAACAATGGGCAGTGACATTGGCCTAACATGCATGACGTATGAGGCCATGGACGATAGCAATGCAATGGGATGCGTGAATCACACAGGTGAGGATTTTCCATTTGGATGCGTTTTAATGGGCCAGCAGGTGTTCCCTGGTGTGACGCCCCCACCTGGTTGACCAGGGCAGGGAAGACTGCTGCAGACGCCGCCTCCTCCCAGGTCCCAGGTCCAATGGATGCTGATGGTCGTGTTGTCAGAACAACTCCTAAACGCAGCCGCAGTTGTGTTGAGTCGCGAGGACAATAAATACTTTGTAAAACGTCCACTGGGGGGTCAACAGCATAAAACATGTTTGCTCCAGGTGAGGCTCGAACTCACAACCTCGGTATCGCTCTGCAGCGTACTGTCATATAAGTACCGCGCGCTAACCGATTGCGCCACTGGAGCTCACTGTGGGCCGCGTGCACTCGGCTTTATGAACACACGCCGGTTTTCAGCCCCAAATTTCGGGGTCACCTCCGCGAATTCGTCCGCAGGTCGTCGCCTCGGAGGCGTCCGAGCCCGGAAGAGGACGAAGCGCGGACAGCGCTCCGCGAGGATGGACCAGCAGTTCTCTCCTTGACCGTGGGGGGATCTCGCGGCGCTCGCGCGGCACAAACACTAACCCGCACGCAAAAAAAAAAAAGAAAAAAAGAAAAAAAAGAATACACACTCCGACATTAGTTTGTACAAGTTGGTGGGTCCAGGAGAAGAACCGCAGAGAGATGTGCCAGGGCTCCGTGCCGCGCCGAGGCTTCCTCCCCTTCACTGCGGAGGCTGCGTGCTCACATCCGCATTGCTGCAGGAGAAGGCAGGAGAGGGGATTAGACAACAGCGTCACCGGATCACCGCCACCCAGTAAATACACGCATGCACTTTTAGGAGCGCATGACACAAGAGTCGAGAGACACAACTCGCTGTGTGTCAGCGTGTCAGTGTACGGCAAGTGTGCAAAGTTGCTCTAGAACTCCACTCCACGTCACATCACAGTGGCAGCAGGCGACAGTGATTGGCGACCTGAAGAACGTACACTCGTTGTTGTTGTTGTTGTTGTTGTTGTTGTTGTTGTTATGAAACGTGAGCATCTCTCACAACATGGCGATGCGCATTTTTGCATTTTGAAAGTGGCTCAGAGTGATGGTGTATTGGTCCTGCTGGTCCTGCTGGTCCTCTGCGGTCCAGTCCACAGTCCAGCCATGGAGAGAAGGCTGTGCAGTGCAGTGCAAACACTCAGGTGTGAGTTGAACTTTACAATAAAAACCACAATAAATCTCAACTCAATGATCTTCTTGTTTGCCTCACTACAGAGGTCAAAGACAGTTTCTCAGTCTATCCTACTGTCCATAGCGTGTGCTTGGGCCCCCTCTAGTGGCCGAGAAGCTCCAAGCAACCCGCTGTTGGGGTAGGGAGGGGGGCGTGTTCCTCTTGTTGAAACTTCCGACCTGGAACTTCCGAGTACAAATGCACGGCACGTGGAGAGAAGACGGCTCGGTCGTCACAGTCACTGCATGCTGCTTCATGGAGCTTCTCCGCTTCCCTTGCATGTCCCTCACAGCCCCCCCTAGTGGCTCTTATCTCCATTGGCCTCTTCTCTCCTCCCCACGCACTGTGCGAGCGGTGCAACAATGGTCACGCACTGCTTTGGCGGTCATTGACTCCCAGACAGCAGTGCGGCCCAGTCTGAAGCGGTGTGTTTGCCAGTACCACTGGACTCTGATCCAGAGGTCTGTCACCCAGCGAACTGTTTTCTAGGAACACACACTGAACAAACAGAGCCGAGCGGCACAATGACACTCGCAACTGACATCTGCTCCCAGGGAGCCTTTATGGCGGCGCTGCCCGCCATCGTGTGTGTGAAACGGCACAGCGACACAGGTTGTGCGTGTTGTGAGTATGGATCATCAGTAGATTACTGCAAGTATGAATACTGTAGTAGTAGTAGTAGTAGAAGAAGAATCGTACATTCTGGAGTCACAAGCCTGGGTTTTTCATTTATGGAAACCTTCCATTGATTCCTGTGCACACATTTCGGCCAGGTTACCCGACTTTTAATTTGTATTATTAACAGGGGTCGGCTTCACACTTCCTCTTGAGTGATAAAGAAGGTATTTATACACAATGTGAGCTCTGTGCGTTTATTGGCCCCGACATCAGCACACAGTTTCTGAGGCCACGACTTAAGCTTTGACAGAGGCATCGCTGTCTCTGATAAGAGGGGACCGTTTAATATTTAGCCTGACACACACACACACGCACACACGCACACACACACAGGAAGCAAGAAGGATTAACGTAGACGGATCCATATGCTGCCCAGGGATGGAGATGAGGAAGCGTAGCGTGCGGACACAGCAAGGTAAGGAGCAAAGTTTCCAACCGATTCCTCTCCACGAACTGCATGCAGAGTAAAGACAGCGCGGTGCTTCTTCTCCATGCAACCAAGTCTTTGTTAAAAATTAAAAAAAAAAAGTACTGACAGGTTGCTGCTGATGTACCACTGTGATCTTTCGGCGGATCTGAGGGGAGAGCACCCAGAGACAGAGGCTGTCAGTCATTTGTCCAAGTATCATGTTGGTATTTCTTCTGCTTGAGGGAACTCGGCGCCGCGTTCCCGAGTGTGAAACATTTCTGAAGTGAGGACGGCTCAAAGCCTTTAATTTGCTTATTGGTCTCTATAATCCCCCCCCCCCACTAAGCTGTGTGTTCAGTCTTGACGGGACAAACTACCACTGTGGCTGTAGTTTGTGACAAGATGGCTACGATATTTGAAAGGTGCACGTGTCAGTGTGTGGAGTGCGATATAAAATATCCAGATCATTTATTTGATCCTTTTTGCAGGCTTTGCCTTATTTAATGTCTGTTTGTTTTTTCACGTCAGCTGTATGTAAGCCCAGGCATTGGTTCCATTGGACCTATTATTGACTAATACATGCATGCAGACAAGCGTGTACGTATTTTCATCTTGGACGGTGAACTGGGCCTGCTGCTAAAATGTTTCAATTAGTTGCGTTGTTTTGTTTTTTCTTCAAAGTGATTCCTGAAGATGGTTTGCATTCGTGTACCTCACCAACACCACCACACATCTCTGCTACACTGAAATAAGCCAATTGTTTACTATCAAAATCACACAATAGCAATCTTTGCGATAAAGACATGGATGGGTGCATCCCGGTTCCCCATGTTCATATGCAGTGCTTGATGCCATACATATGAGTCTTGGCTTCTACTCTTGCTTATCGCCCTTCATCACGCTCAGGTGTCTACACTCGTCAGGATTTAAGATTTGAATTAAACACTGTGAACAAGTTGTTCCTACACCAGCAGCAGCAACAGCTTCTGTGCCTGTGTGTCGCAGGGACGGCTGCTGAGGACGAGGCCCGGGCTGAGCCCAGCGGGAAGAGCTCGGGTCGCAGCCTCTCCGCTGCCGCCCGCCTCTATGTGTACGCGCTGCACGGCTGCCTGTGCGAGGTGGCCTTCACCGCCGCCTGGGACTGGTGCACCACCCGGGACCCCCGACTGGTGGGCCACACCAGCCTGTGGGCTCTCCCCATGTACGGCGGCGCCATCTACGTGATGGAGAGCCTCCGGGCCCGGCTGCTGGCCCGGCGCTGCTGGCTGCCGCTGCGGCTGCTGACCTACGCCCTCTTCATCTACCTGTGGGAGTACAGCTGGGGCAGCGGGCTGCGGCTGCTGGGGGCGTGTCCCTGGGACTACTCCGGCTTCAGCTGCAACCTGTGTGGACTGGTCACCCTGGAGTACGCCGTGCCGTGGTGCGTGGCAGCGTTGATCGCAGAGCAGCATGTGATCAGGAACACCCTGAGGATGAGACTGCACCACTGACGGCACGGCACGGCACGGCACGGCCTCCAAAAGCAACCCCAACGTCGCTTTTATTGCTTTGTTCACTTTCATCTTCATTCACATCTGTCATTGAGTTCATTGAGTTCTCCATGTGTGTCTCTGATACGTACTTTCTATAGCGTTCCCCTGGAGCCAGTGTGTGTGTGTGTGTGTGTGTGTGTGTGTGTGTGTGTGTGTTTGGAGGCAGGCTGTACAATGACACACAGCTGAGTGTGACGCTAGAAATGTTTAGTGACTGCCTCCTTGACACAACCTCGCCTCTACACACTTGAATGGAATCCATCGCGGAGGAAATGGACGGCTTCATGACGACGGCACTTGGTGTGAGGTCTTTTTTCCATCGGCTGTATTTGAGTGAAGGAGTGTTGACCCTCGGGAAGACAAAGACCTTTATCCTGCCGTCGGGACCAAACAATGGTGTCGTTGTATTACATCGTTAAGAAAGAAGAACAGGAAGAAGAAGCAGACGCAGCAGCAGCAGCAGTGCAGTCCGTCCATCTGGTTACACAGCTCTTCACACAGTGTATTGACTTCTATTGACTGTTTGTGAAGCAATACAGCAACAGCAACAACAACAACAATAAAATCATTCAATGAAATCATCACAAGGATAACTGTATTAAATAATTATTACGTAATAATAAGAAAGCTGGTATACATTTGGAACCGCTGGCAGCTCAGTTATTCATTGACATCATTTTATTATTAGAACAAAGCGCAGTGGATTGATTTATAGTCTTTTATCTGCTTCTCCGTCCTTCCTGATTGTTTTTTTTTTTTTTCATTATTTTGTACATCACGCTTCTCTCCACCTCTTCATCATATGTTCTCTCCATGTATATATATTGTGCGTATGTGTGTATATGTGTCAGTTGACAGCTCCTCAGGGTCTCTTTCGCTCAGGGTTTTGAACCACAAACAGGGCAACGGTTTCTTTGCCTCTCTGCCACTGGAACCTGTGGAGGGAAAGCAATGAGTTGCTCTTATTGTTTGGAATAAAATGTATTTATAAACCTTGTTTGTGAAGTCACTCCTTATGCGCGATACGTGTTCATGTCAAAAGTCCCTGTTGCACACTTGACTAGAATGTCTATGGTGTGAGTCGTCTACGGAAAATATCTCTTTTGATTGATGGAATTAGCGATAATGACGCTCATACCGCTGCTCTGTCTGTCTTGTGTTTGAAATGTTTGGCCAGTCATCATTTAAATTTAAAGTAAAGTCTTGTAAAGTGTGATGAGGATCTCATAATGCAAACCTAAGCTAACGTATAGGCTAGTGGTAGAAATATCTGCATTGACCAATATATATTTAAAGCACCAGCGCCGCTCCTCGGGAGGTGATATGGACTCACTGGTTCTGTTCAGGAATGAGAAGACTGTCTCCAGCTGCAAGAGTGAAGTCCTGTGACTCCACCGTGACTGTGGACGTTCCCTCCTGGGGACAAACAGCCATCGCGGCGTCATTCAGTGGGCTAACATCAGGAGCTACACAACACTGAGGAGCACTGTGAAACACACACCATCTGCCAGATCCATGCATCACTCTGGCGCCCTGGCGCGTCTGACTGCCCCGGTCCAAACACCATTGCCTGGTATTGGGAGACGATACAGATTTACTGTGTTAGATACTGGAGATGTACTGGAAACCCATCAGCATTGCACCTGGTACTGCTGTGTGACTGTGCATGGCCTTGTGATGACGCACCCCCACTGCCCTGCGTGCCATCCGTGTACGAAGAGGTCAGATAATTCACAAGTAGCAAAACTAGCGGAGGTTAACAAGCGCACACACAACATTCACACTCATGTATAATTCAAGAGTTGCACACCAGCAAAAAGGTGCAGACTGTTGGCCTTCATGTTGTGAGGTTAATGGAGGTTAAGCAGGCGTTTCTTCGGGCGATTACCTCCGTTTCAAACTGGGCTCCAAACATGTCAATGGGCCCCCCGCTGGCCAAGGACGGCCTCTGTTTCTCCAGCCAGGCTTTAAAGCAGTACGGCGACATCACGTTCATGGTGTTCATCTGAAACGGGGCCTCCTTGGCAATTTCAGCTGTTTTTTTTTCAAAGGTAGTTTGTGACAAGTTGGACACGACTTAGACACAATACACCATCCTTGTGTGCATCTTTAAACTACATGGAGTACGTCGACTTGTGTCTAGCTAGAGGCGTGCCGATGGCTTTAGTCTGCAACACTGTCACTGTGCTATCAGACCAGCACAGTGTGTATTTGTTCTTTGGACCGGTCAGCAGGAGCTTACTTGGATCTGGTTTTCCTGTTTTGAAGGCTTTGGTTTCCATGATCCTGGAAAGACGAAGCAACAGTAGGTTTGACCGGACGGAATCATTCGCTCTGGTACCTTCAGCAGGACGGAGCTGACAGCGTCTTACTCTTTGATGATGGGCACGAGTTCACTGCCCAGGTCCTTGCAAGGAAACCATCTCTCAATGAGGGTGGCCGTGCTGTTGTTCACATAATACCTGAAAACCCCGCCCCCCCAATGAACATCCCAGTCACTCCTGGACCCTTCTGTATTCTTCATCTTTCTCATTCAATTGTTGTTGTTGTTGTTGTTCAAACAAACAAACAAACAAACAAACAAAGCGTAGGAATGCTGTAGGAAACCTTAGACAGTCAGTCTCAGTGGGCAGCCGCCTCCTCTCCACCACCAGCCCCACTGTGTTCGCCTGTCTCTGTGGGGAGTGCGGAATACGAGCTGGCAGTAGAAACATCTAAAAAGACAAATATAATAAATATGAATATAATAATAAAGAAAGGAAACACAAAAATGAGTCTCAGTCTTGGAAGTACAGGCACCACCCAGAACATTAGAATCTCCTGAACAGGTTGCAGTATTTCTGCAATTCAACTTAAAAGGTGAATGTGACATATTATATAAAGGAATAATATGCAAATCAATATATTTCAAGTTGTTTTTGGTGGTTCTTTGGGTTTTGCTGATCAGGTCTTGCAGCTTAAAAAAAAACAACTCAGATTTTATAATAATTTTCTGAGTTTGTGGCTTTGTGGTTTTAATAAGCTGAAAATCTTCATCAGCAAAGTTACAACAAGGAACTGCTTGAGAGGTCAGTTTGCGTGGAACGTCTCAATAAAATGTGTTGCTTTCATCTTTTATGTTAAATTGCCAAAATAAAACAACTTTTACTTGATATTATAATGTATATGTACATTGCAGCTCACACACGGAGCACAGACTCACCTCTCCCTCCTTGATATGCACATCCTTGTGTTTGCCGTTTTCAACGACCTTCAAACACATGTCCCCCTTCAGCTGGAAAAATAACTGTTGAAAGGAAGTAAAGCAGAGTGAAAGACATTATGTGTCCTCGTCCAGCCCAAATATGATCCTTCAAGTCAGTAAAAGTGCAGAAACGAGGCGCTGGAGATTGATAGTGGATTTACAGTAGCACAGCAAGTGTGAATCTAGAGACAATCTATCACGATGTGGTATAGTTAAAACAGAGATGAATCTGTCAACTGTTTTGTAAAACTCTGTGAAAAATAAGGTGATTGCTATAGAAATGTACCATCGAGGTGTTTGCGAGTTGCATTTGGTTTATATTTGGCTAACTTCACGGGAGAAGGAGAATTAAGCAGAAATATTTATAGTCTACAAAAGATCCTATCTGAAGCTAGGCAGCCAGGAGAACACGGTGGAGTTGAAGGACAGCGACTACGTCAAGATTTGGGGATTAGAGGTCTGATAAAGCAAAGCAGACAACGTTCACATGGTATATTCAACAACGTTCACAAAGAAATGAAATGAAAGAGTCCGCGACAGAGAAGGGTTTCAGAGTTTCCTCCTGCTGTATTGACTGAAGCATTGCAACATTGTGGTGGAGTTTGTCCTGTGATTGGGGGGGGGGTCATAGTGTTGAGCCTCCAGTTGAAAAAGGATAAGTAAGTAAAACCAAGAAAGAAAAGTTAAAGCAGAGTCGTGATTGAGAGGATTATACAAGGAAGACGACAGAGAGTGAAAAGCAGACACTGAGTAAAGTCAAGCCAGTCAATGATTGCTGCTCCTGATCTCACCTCCTCGCCTTCCTCTATGTGGTAATCCTTCCTCACATTAGGACCTCCAACAAACATGATATTCAACTGGGAAAAGTGCCTGGACGTGAGAGAGAACGTTTGCTCGCATTAAAACCCAACGCACTGTTTGCTGTCCAACACGAGCACTGCTCGCTGGAGTTACAGAAGCCTTTGGTGAGAATATAGAAAACTTACATCAGCTTGTTGCACACCGGTGGGAGAAAAGCATCCTGGTTTGCTGTAATCCAGTTTTCCACGTTGATTGGATTTTTCATTTTTCAAGGTGACTGAGCCGCCTGTCCTCAGCAGAGCTGTGCTGAAATGTGACTCATCAACATAGTTGCCACGGCCGTAACAGAAAATCAAAGTTCAGTGGGGGAGGGACTCCGCTTCCTGGCCACGGGTGAAAGGCCGTTTGAGAGTCACTGAGTCTTTGTGCATTGTGGGAGTGGGATTGGGAGTGGGATTGGGATTGCAGCTTCGTACAGCAAGGCCCTGCTTGTGTTTCTGTCTTTGCTGGCTGCATTGCCATCATTGATCACAGCATCGAGGGGCGTTTCACAAGACGACGTAGAAAAACATGATGTTTTTGTTGCACTCAATAGTATCAGTCAGTAAGAGCTCATTGGCAATCTTGCGATGGGTTCAGTAGACAGACTGAGAGACAGTATTTATTCATCATTTACATGTGAAAAGAAACGACGACAACGACAACAACTGTGCTCTAATCCAACTCTTGGGTCTACAGTCCCGCTGCGAGGTCCTTCAGTGCATCAGTCACATCAGGACTGTTTGTCCATCTTCCCCAGCAACGCAATGATTGAAGCCGCTTCAACAGCGATGCCCCCCGCTGTGGCGACAGTGTGCGACAGTGCGACAGCTTTCTCTGTTGACTTTGTCACTCGCACTGCTCTGCCCCTCTGTGAAGCTTTGGGGTTCTGATGGGTTTAACGGCCCACAACTTAAAACGTTGTCACTTCCTGTTCCGAGATGAGTGGACACATAATATATATAATAGACTTGGTTAAATAAAGAGGCAGAACAACAAGCCTCAATACGAACTGCTGAAAAGACTTCCTGGATCAGTCAACCCGGTCCAGTGAACCAGCACAGTGGGAGGAACAGCTGTCAATCACACTGCTTCAGGTGAGCGAGAGAGAGAGAGAGAGAGGGAGAGAGAGAGACAGAGAGAGAGAGAGAGACAGAGAGAGAGGGAGATAGAGAAACACAGAGAGAGAGAGAGAGAGACAGAGAGAGGGAGATAGAGAAACAGAGAGACAGAGAGAGGGAGAGAGAGAGACAGAGAGAGAGAGAGAGAGAGAGAGAGAGAGAGAGAGAGAGAGAGAGAGAGAGAGAGAGAAACAGAGAGAGAGAGACAGAGAGAGAGAGACAGAGAGAGAGAGAGAGAGAGAGAGAAACAGAGAGAGAGAGACAGAGAGAGAGAGAGACAGAGAGAGGGAGATAGAGAAACAGAGAGAGAGACAGAGAGAGAGAGAGAGGGAGAGAGACAGAGACAGAGAGAGGGAGAGAGACAGAGACAGAGAGAGAGAGAGAGACAGAGAGAGAGGGAGATAGAGAAACACAGAGAGAGAGAGAGAGAGAGGGAGATAGAGACAGGCAGACACCATTTAATATGTGAAAGGCGGTGAGTTGAAGCTGTGTCATTCAACAAGTCCTTTATTATCCAGCAGTTACCACGGAATTCATGGCTGTTCGTGAACACCACCGGCAGAGGGCATCATTCGGGAACAGTGTGAGCTATATGCGGCACTGACTGGACTGACTGGACTAGTTGGCACTCGGACAGCGGACGTGTCATAAAGGAATGGTGTGTGTTGTGTTGTAGATAGAAAGCTGCCCCCGACCAGCTCCTCGGACTCTGTGACTCTGGAAAAGCGTCCTAGAGTTACTTCCGCTTTAGAATTCGACCCACTGTGTGACAAGATATAACCCAGACAAACCAGATTCGTCCATTACACCTACAGTTCTACTGCTCTCTTTAGTGTCGTTCCACTGCCGGACATGATTATGAATGAACACATTTTCACGAATATTGCATTCTTTTGCGCTATTTTTTATTATTATTATTATTATTATTATTATTATTATTATTATTATTATTACTATTATTATTATTATTAAGCTACATCTTAACTATCTTTAAACAATCCGTGCTTTTATCTTCTTCTTTTTTCTTTTCTTTTTTGAACCGTTTTCCGTTTTAAAAGCAAAAGCAGTTAGCATCGGGCAGCAAAAAAAGCTTCTTGTTTAGTTTCACGCCTGACGTTTACTCGCAAAAATGAAACTACCCTGGTACCTACTGACCTACAGAGTTAACACCGCCACACCGCAAACATCACTGATATAAAACGCGGCTTGTTGGGAAAAACAAATGATTCCGATCGCCTGAACTGCATCGTCTACTTCATAGTCAACGGCTCGTCTGCGCCTGTAAATGTTGCAGCAGAATCTGTGCGCCGAGCTCTTTGGTGACGTAGGGCGTCGGCGATAGGCTGCTGGTGGTTCGCGCGCGCGCGCGCACGGCTGTGGCCAAAACCTGTCAAAATTCGTTTTTTTCGGTATAAAGAAAATTGTAGTTTCAACAACAATTGCGAAAGAGTGTTAGCGTCTGCAGAGAAATACTACTATTATTATTATTTTTTATTATTATTATTATTATTGCGAATGAAAAAAATGTATACGGATATTGGTTGAGAAAAGCGAGCTAACGAATGATGGTATAAGAAGTGATTCCGGTTCAGTGGGAAGGTTTGAACTGCTCTCGGAAAAGTGACCATTGTTGTAATCAGGTCGAGGCTGTTATCACTTCCAGCATTGACTTTCATAGTTGTTTTTTTACCACAGGTTTACAGCGGATAAACAGTACAAGCTTTTTAGAGTGTCATGAAAGAAATGTCAAGGTAAGTTGAGCTTCGCTGCACGCGTTCCCTTTCTTCCCGCATTTGTGTTGGCGTATATGGTAGTCGTGAAGAATAGGCTAAGAGCTAACGCTAACTAGCTGTCAGCAACCAAACCAGGCCTGCAGCAGCGCTCGGTGGATTAGCTCGCGGTTTCTGGTATCGGTTAAAAAAAGAGTGTTCGTTCGCCAACAGAAGCGAATGCACTTCGTCTGTATGTGTTCCACGCCGCACGATATCTCCACTTGGTCTGGCAAAAGCGACATGGTTTAGCGAAGTTCTTCCTCACCAGTCAACCTCTGCTAACTTGCTAAATTAGCCTGTTAGCCTTCCAAGCTGTTTGTAGCCTGGCGGCTAATGTTGTTTAGCCTCCAACACAGCCTGGAAACTAAAGCAGTGAAATTGTATTGGCGTCGATTGCTTGATTGTCAATAAGAAACTATAGAGTTTTCACCAAGGTCTTTGCCCAAACAGATCAAACGCTTTGCTCTCGAAAGTTTGCAAGTTAGCAACGCGGTGTTTACGTCCCGCTTGGCGGCGAGAGAGAGATGAACACAAACTAGGTGAAGAGACCAAATCAAGCAGTCGTGGTAGCATGTACCATCGAAGCTGCTTTGCTGCACAAATATAAACTGCTATTAAAGTGCTTCATTTTGTGATTAGTGTCACTTTTATATATTTTCTGTGTGTGTGTGTGTGTGTGTGTGTGTGTGTGTGTGTGTGTGTGTGTGTGTTGCGTGTTGCGTGTTGCGTGATGTCTGTCCCCTCGTCCTCCCAGCAGCACCATGCCTGGTGGGCAGCAGCCTCAGAAACATTATGGCATCACCTCTGCCATCAGCCTCGCACCACCACGAGAAATTGACCACCAGTATACCAAGAAACTCTGTGACGCTATGAAACCTTTTGGTGTATTTGAAGATGAAGAGGAATTAAACCACAGGTGAGGATAGCAACGTGTAGTTTGACACCGGTCGTCAAGCTGTAGCCGAGCGCCGTCTCTGTCCCTCAACAACTTCATCGAAATCAACGAGTGGCTCTGATTTCATCCTCCGCTAATTAACTTTCATTGATCACAAGCTTTCTCCCTTGTGTTGCATTTGTATATCGTGAATTGTTTCTAAGCCAAGCTAATTGCAGATGAATTTGTGAAACTCTAAAGTTCTGTGATGTATTATTTCACTTGTAGGTTCCACGCTGAGAAAAGGCTGTTTGAGAAATGTTTTGCTAAAACTCGTATCTCCTTTTAGACTTGCCGTCCTTGGGAAGTTGAATAACTTTGTTAAGGAATGGATTGCAGAAATCAGTGAATTAAAGGTAGGTCGGCTGTTAAACAAGACAAGAAGCAATGTCTGTGTTATTTATCAGACCTTAAAGCCCCTTTCCAGCAAACTTATTGTCTTGTCTCTGCTTCTCCTACAGAACCTGCCCCCATCGGCTATATGCTGTGTTGGGGGCAAGATATTTACATTTGGGTCATACAGACTTGGAGTCCACACAAAAGGTACGACCAATTTATAATTCCTAATTAAAGTCAATCGCTGAAACTATTGAACGGCGCTATTTAGATGAGCCTTTGTATTGTGTTGGCGGGGGGCGGGGGGGGGGAAACACCATGTGAGCAGTGACGGAGTTGTTGGAAGTAAACACCGAGGGCTGGATGAAACAAAAGATTAGCGGGATATTGCTGCCAGCTTTTGTCATTGTTTTGAAAAGGCTGCAGCACACTGACCACCGAGTCAAGCAAAAGCTGGGCTTTGTCAGAGTTTTTGAAAAGGACGGATTTGGTGTTGTTGGTGAACACACTGGTCGACACCTGTTTACTGCACTTTCTCAGCATTGATGCACTCAAGCCAGTGGACAGCGTCTGAAATGACTTGGTGTTTTTATTTTCTCTAACTTCAATACGTGTTTGTATTGTGGTTCAAAGACGTGGCATTGTGATTGTAGTTGTTGTTGTTGTTTTTTGTGATATGGGGCAGAGCTGCCGTATGATTTGCTTGCAGAATGACAGTGAGGTTGTCGCTCATAATTCACACTGATGCATTAAAGCTGGAATCATTTAAAATCGTGTATGATGATGATGATGATGATGATGAAAAATGAACTTGTTGGACCTCATGAAAACTTTTCTTTACACAGTGATTGCGGCGTCTTGACAGCCACATTAGAAATACACAACACACTACACATCTGCTTCTCTGTAGCACTTTGCTTACTGCTCAGCTTCACTTCCTGACTCTACTGAAGCCATCGGCTCCAAAAGCATTCAGTTGCATGTGGACAATGGTGGGGGAAAAAAGACAATTACGTACACTACACCTGGATCTATATTCAGTTGTACCTATTATAAATGAGGGCTGATGCCTGTACTGCATTGAAGTGTATGGAGTTGAGGGATACTAAGAGAAACGTTCCTTTGGGAAAACACCAGGGTAGTTAGCAAGGAGCTAACCTGCTGCATCTGAACCAGACTTTAAAAACACCTGTTGCACTCGTGTTGGAATGTTGTTGGCTTTTCCAGGTCACGGTCAAACTGAAAATGTGCTGCCGGCTGTGCACTGTTGTGCACGTTCGAGGTCTTCGCCGCCGGTTTTGTCAAACCAAAATTCCTTTTGTTTTGTGGAGACAGAATTTCACTCACAATAGACATGCGTGTCGCTGTGAAGATAAGCAGTGTCAGTAATCACAATAACGCATCATCAAATACGATGAGCCCCTGACGTGTTCTTACTTCTTCTGAAAAAATAGAGATTGAAACTATTGAAAGAATGTAAACAGTCGGCCCACCGCCTCTCTGAGCTCCACAACACGCAGCAGCTCCAGGCAGCGAGTCAACACAGGGCAGTTGCATCACACCGCCGCTGAATTTGTGCAGCCTCATCGCAACTGAAGCAGCCGGCGTGTGCTGCAATGTGTGTGTCAATAGCGGGTCGACGCCGCTACCGGTTCAAGGTTTTCTCGAAGCGAGTGTTTTCCTCTGCCGCAGCTGATGTGCAACAGACACATGTGGCTCTCTGGCGAGTGAAGCTGAGAGCGGCCCAGCTAGCATCACACTCAGTGTCACTGATCAAACACACACACACACACACACACACACACAGAGAAAGTGTCCAAGTGCTTTTGACAAAGGGCTCATCATGCGATGTTGATGAAGCTTTGCCTTGAACACAGTTGAGTGGCCAGCAGTCGGACCTGGTGTTGAAGTTGCACTGTACAGCAGTGGGGGGAAGTTTTCAGACCCTCAGGATTGACTCAGTCCCAGTTGTTGTCAGCGATCTGTTTTGTGAGAGTGTGTGTGTGTCAAAGGGTTTGGCTGAGAGACGCACAAACACTGGGAGTTATTGTGTTGTTTGTTGTGACTGCGACTGCTTCTACTCTGGACGTCCACTTGTGAGTTGGACACCACAGTCCATGTGCAGCATGTGGGTGAACATTAGTGACTGCACTCGAATAAGCTGCGCTTGGAGACTTCAGACGGATTCTCAGTGCACGGCTACTGCATGACGTGACTCCCAACCCCCCCACCCCCCCCACCCCCACCCCCACGCTCTGTGAGGCTGCGTGCTTGTTGTTTTCACTTGTGCGAGTCGGTTGTTATTCCAGCAGCCCGTGACCTCCGTTACTCTTCAGCAGCATCGGCCGGTGGCGCCTGTGTGTAACGCGGCTCCGTGTCCCCGTGTCTTCCAGGCGCTGACATTGACGCCTTGTGTGTGGCTCCACGCCACGTCGAGAGGTCCGACTTTTTCCAGTCCTTCTTTGAGAAATTGAAACAGCACGAAGAGATCAAAGACCTGCGGGTGAGTCTCTGTGTCGCCTCCTTCCATTGGACGTATTGATCTGTGAGAACGACTGGACGGGTTACCATTTACTGCCTTTTTTTTTTACCTCCAACTATATTCATTGGTTATTTGTCATTCAATTAAATTAAATTCATTATGTTGATTCTCACCTCTGCTCGGAAACACTTTGTTTTATTGTTCTGGGCTGTCGCCATGTGCGTCAGCCCTGTGTACCTTCAAAGTTTTGACATTTCTGATCCCAGCTCATGAAAAATACAATAAAATACAAGCTCAGACTCATGAAAATGTAATGATGTTACACACAACCTTTTAACAAGCACTGTTTGGCCAGCAGAAATAATGTGGAAATAATAAAAAGATCTATATATTTTTTTAAATAATCCTAACTTGTCTCAGTCATTTTTCCCTCTCTGGTATTATGTTATTATTATGTTGGACCTGAGCTCCTGACACATGTTCTGTTCAGACTTGGCTTCTTAGTGATGATACAAATTCCCTCATCCAGTGTTTTTTGCTGGTGTCAATTATTAGTGAGACTATATAGCAAGCCTTAAGTATATATAATGTATTGGAGCTGCTGTAGCAGCTGCAGCGGCTAACGCTAGCTTCCTGAGGGAATGCCGTGTTGGCGCTGTTGCTTTCCATATTGATGCAGTTTGTGGTCTGAAAGTCGCTCTCTGATCTGTTGGTGATATTCTTCTCTCCTGATGTTTTCTTTCCAAGGCTGTAGAGGATGCATTTGTACCGGTGATAAAATTTAAATTTGATGGAATTGAGGTAAGACGGAAGTAGTTGCATCGCCAACTACACGTTATTTGGAAATGCTTTAAACTGTCTTCTGGGTGAGGGTTGCACAATGGAGGGTTGCCGCTGCTGTTTGCTGTTTGCTTGAACACGAAGGGAAGTGGACTGAGGGGGGAGGATTTGGAAGGCGGGGTTAAAATGTCACGACAATGTGCTCCAACCGTCAGGAAGGACTGAGATGCACACACTAAGACACTAAATAGTTATTTAGTGTTTATAATTTATTATTAATACGCTAAAACATGTCAGCATTTCACAAGGATTTGTGATTATATTTTTATATAATAATTATATATTTATTTTATTATCATTATTATCATTATTATTATTATTATTATTATTATTATTATTATTATTATTATTATTACCATTATTATAAATGCGTGCAGCATCAGAAGATGCGTGGCGTTCTGACAGCGCTGACCGGGTCAGTATATTGAGCTCGGTAGCACTGAGGGAAAGTAGATGAAGCACCATTAGCAGGACCTCACTGTGGTCTCCCAGACTGAAGGTCTGTCTGTGTGCCACTGTGACGTCATCACGTCACTTTAATGCCTCTTTATTTATCTGCTTTCTTCAGATTATTAGAGTCTTCAGACTGGAAACACACTTTCAATTGATTCACTTGGTTTTCTTATGGCACATTGATATCAACTGAACTGAAGTTCTGTGCTTATTTAATGTCAACGTGTTAAAATAATATTAACTGTGATTGAATTGAGACTGGAAACTGATGTGAAGTCCTGTTGTTGAGGTTGATGTGGAGGTGGTGGAGATGATGTCACTCAGTGCTTGTTCTCCTCCACGCTGGTGCAGATTGACCTGCTTTTTGCCAGATTGGCCTTACAGTCCATCCCAGACAACCTGGACCTGAGGGGAGACTCCATTCTCAGAAACTTGGATATTCGATGTATTCGCAGCCTGAACGGTACTTTTCCTCCCGCCTTTGATTGACCGCCTTTGCAGAGGGAGGGGCTTCAGAGTTTGTCCTAACCCTCTGCGTGTGTGTGTCCCCCCCCCCTCTCCCATCCAAAGGCTGTCGTGTGACAGATGAAATCTTGTACTTGGTGCCAAACAAAGAAAACTTCAGGCTGACGCTCAGAGCCATCAAGCTGTGGGCCAAACGTAAGTGGACTGAAGCTCGCTTCAGCTGCTGGGTAGGGTTGGGCTTACTATGATAATATATATAATATAATCTCCCAGTCACGTTCTTGGCCCACAATTGGGTTCCGTTTGTTTTTCAACAAAAAGTATCCAAAATGATACCTTTTTTTTAATTCAAACTATTTCTGCCTTTTGCATTTTGTTTTACATCTCATCTTTTGCTTTATTGTTGAAGATGTAGATTATGTAATTCTAAGATAATATGATTTTTGAATCAAAGCTGCACTGTCTGCTCTGTCTTTCCTAATCACAGTGAGCTGCTGTTTGACCACATGGTCCAGTTTGTCCTGAACCCGACCCTGAAGCGCTACCTTAAGAATGCAGTCATCTTAGCCAACTCTTTGTTGTTGTTGTTGTTGTTGTGGTAATGTACCTGCATGTTGTCGCCGCAGGTCGCGGCATCTATTCCAACATGCTGGGCTTTCTGGGCGGAGTGTCGTGGGCCATGCTGGTGGCCCGGACCTGCCAACTCTACCCCAACGCTGTGGCTGCCACTCTGGTCCACAAGTTCTTCTTGGTCTTTTCCAAATGGTAAAACTCTTTCCCTCCACGAGGTGGTGTGGTGCCAGCCGCCTATTGTGTTGCAGGTTTGTGTCATTCTTCTGCTTCTTGTGCAGGGAGTGGCCGAATCCTGTGTTGTTGAAACAGCCTGAAGACAGCAATCTGAACCTGCCAGTGTGGGATCCCAGAGTGAGTACAGTGTCAAGTGTTGAAGCTCATCTCTGTGCTTCAGGGTGTTTTCATATTTTCTCCGAAAATGAAATGAACAAAATGAACGCTTGTTGAGTCTTTTCTTCTTTTTTTTTTTTTTTCTTGCTCTTGAAGAAAACCAATGAGGTTGTTTGAGGTGGAACGTGTTGATGGGTGCCGGTCGTTTGAACAGGGCTTTGATGCGTTGTGTCGTGTCTCGATGTGCGCAGGTCAACCCGTCCGACAGATACCACCTGATGCCCATCATCACGCCCGCCTACCCTCAGCAGAACTCCACATACAACGTGTCCACGTCAACACGCACCATCATGAGTGAAGAGTTTAAATACGGTGCGTTGGGCAGCCTGCCTGTGCAGCAGTGGGACTCCTGCTTGATTCACAACCTTCATCTCAAGGTCGCCCTTCTTGTCTCTAAATGTTGATGGTTTTTTTTCTTTGTGATGTTTCGTGCGTCACAGACGAGATTCTGCAGGGGAAGGCAGAGTGGCCCAAACTCTTTGAGCCGCCCAACTTCTTCTCCAAATACAAGTAGGTTTCCTATGAATGAATGAAGTGCAGCGTTCCCCCCCCCCCCGACTCTCACAGAGTCCTGTAGACCTCCACACTTCCGCAAAGGAATTTCATTCTGCTTTGTTTAAAGTTGCTTCTTTATGTGGTCCGCTTTAATGATGTCTGACTTTGTTTGTTTGTTTTTTCCGTAGACATTACATTGTGTTGACAGCCAGCGCCTCCACTGAGGAAAACCACTTGGAATGGTGAGTGGCAACACTGTTGTTCTCTCATCTTTTCACAAAACTTATGAAAAGTGCACAATGAGGACATCGTGGTAGTTCAACTACCTCAATGGTTGTACTGTAGAATGTGAGACTACTGCTCGTAATACTCATACAGATCTGTTGCGCTGTTTGTGTTCATGTAATTCTTCACCTTTTGCGCTGTGGCCAATTTCTCTTTTTCTTTTTTGTCGTGGCTGTAATTGTGCACGTTTCCCCATCGTGGGATCAATAAAGTTCTCCATCGTCTTCTTCATCTTCTTCGTATTTGAGCGATCACTTATAATAAGCATAAGCTGTAAAATCTGAAAGGGAGTCACTGTTGCCTTCTGCTGTGCCTGCAGGATTGGCCTGGTGGAGTCAAAGATCCGAGTTCTGGTGGGGAACCTGGAGAGGAACGAGTACATCACCTTGGCCCACGTCAACCCACAGTCCTTCCCTGGTTCCAAGGAGAACCGCAATGAGTGAGTCCACGGCCCCGCCTCCCACACACTGACGGTGCTTCCAGTCATCAGACATCCTGTCCATCACCAATGTCCCCATGCTTCTTCACGATTGCCATGCAAGGCGGTGAAGTGCCAGGGCAGTGTGGGTTCGATGGCTTGTTGGTCATGTTTTAAAAGCTTTGTATGAACTGAACGTCAGAGGCTGGCAGATTTATTCATAGACTTTGGAAAATACGCCAGGCAAAGCAAAGAGCTGCGAAGTCATGTGACGACCTCCACTTCCTGCTTTAGCAGCTTGTTAGAGCGATTCAGTGTTTGGTAGCAACATGTTGCTGTAAAGCAGGTGTGTGTTGCTGCATCATCGTGCACTGAACCAAGTGAGGGTCCATCACTGTCTCAGACAGACAGAGAGAGACACAGACACAGACACAGACAGAGAGAGCGAGAGAGAGAGAGATAGACATAGACAGACAGAGAGAGAGAGGGAGAGACACACAGAGAGAGAGAGGGAGCGACATAGACAGACGGAGAGAGAGGGAGAGACATAGACAGACAGAGAGACATAGACACAGAGAGAGAGAGACACACACACACACAGACAGAGAGAGAGAGGGAGAGAGAGAGAGGGAGAGACATAGACAGACGGAGAGAGAGAGACACACACAGAGACAGAGAGAGTGAGAGAGAGAGAGACGGACAGACAGAGAGAGAGACACACACACACACACACAGACAGAGAGAGCGAGAGCGAGAGAGAGAGAGAGAGATCACTTACTCCATTGGTCTGAAACGGTCCTGAATGCAGTTGCAGGTTGCAGTCTCAGTTGTGCCCTGTGTGTGTCTCTCCTCCAACAGGAATGACTTTGTGTCCATGTGGTTTATTGGAATCATCTTCAAGAAGGTGGAGAACGCAGAGAGCGTCAACATTGACCTGACCTACGACATCCAGTCATTCACAGACACAGGTTGGTCCTCCGCTTCACTCGCTGCTTCCTGGCCGCACTCGTTTCCTCAAACTGCTTTCCAAAAGTTGAAGTGTTGCCAATCGGGAAGTAAATTTGTGTGTGAACGTTCTGGAAATGAGTGAAGTCTCCGCCTTCACTTGTGTGTGTGAACAGAATGATGCGAGCGTAACCCCGCAGCAGAAACTTTCCACATTTGAACTCGGCTCTGACCTTTGACCCGGGTTTACACCCATATTGGACGTTGCAGATAAATTTACAAAAAGCCACCTTTTGAAACGCGTTGTAACGTTGCAGTGTACAGACAAGCCAACAACATCAACATGCTGAAGGAAGGCATGAAGATCGAAGCCACGCACGTGAAGAAGAAGCAGCTCCACCAGTACCTTCCTCCCGAGCTGGTGCAGAGGAAGAAGAGGGTGAGATTCACCGCCGACTGCCACAGAGACGCTGTCGCCTTGTTCCCAGACTGACCTCCGCCCTCTGCGCGTCGTTCCCCACAGAGCATAGCCGAGTTGAACCGCAGCTCCAACGGCGGGAGCTCCAAGCGCATCTCCCTGGACAGCAGCCACCTGGACAGCTCCAGAGACACCGACACCGGGACGCCCTTCACCTCCCCGGCCAGCAAACCCTCCAAGCCCGTGTCCGACACCGACGACAGGTGGGATTCGTGCGGCCGTGACCGTCTCCTCTCGTTCTAATAGTTTGGTCCGATGCGCAACTTCTCACTTTGTGTTCCCTTTTCCATTTGTCACCTTTGCTTCGTGCAGCGTCAGCCCCCGAAGCAGCTTCTGGTGGAGTCTCATGCACCTGCTGCAGATTCTGCAGATGCTGCAGCTGCAGCAGCAGCAGCAGCAGCAGCAGCAGCTGAGGACCAGGGCTTGTCCATCCCCGTCATTGGTTCAAGTGAGTCCACTCTCTAGTTGCATTCTAGTTGCAGTAGCAGTACTGGGAAGAAGTTGACTTTATCCTAATTATTATAATTGGAGCATTTGCCTGAGGAGTTTTGGTGCTATTTAAAAGGAGAGAGAGAGAGAGAGAGAGAGAGAGAGAGAGAGAGAGAGAGAGAGAGAGAGAGAGAGAGAGAGAGAGAGAGAGAGAGAGAGAGAGAGAGAGAGAGAGAGAGAGAGAGAGAGAGAGAGAGAGAGAGAGAGAGAGAGAGAGAGAGAGAGAGAGAGAGAGAGAGAGAGAGAGAGAGAGAGAGAGAGAGAGAGAGAGAGAGAGAGAGAGAGAGATGTCATCGACGCGGTCGGATGAACGGTTCTGACCTTCTTCCTTTGCTTTCTTCTTCTCCTCCTCCTCCTTGCGAAGAGACCAAAGCCAAGCCGGCGTCTCCGCCAGCCAGCAGCTCGGCGCCGAGCGACGACATGACTCCCAACGCCACCAGCAGCCCCAAGGAGGAGGCCAACGGCCTGGCCGAGGACTCCAACGACGACGAGGACGCTGCTACATCTGCTGCTGCTGCAAAGAGACCACTGTCACCTGCAGAGGAGGGGAAGGAGGAAGAGGAGGAGGAGGAGGTCAAGAGGCACAAAGACTCAGAGGTCAGGTTGCAGAAGTCCTGCCTTTGCACTCCAATACGAGGAGTCTGACTGTGAGACCTTGACGTGTGTGTGTGTGTGCAGGCGGCGTCCAATGACGACTCAGCTTTCAAGGAGCCGTACCCGCCCTCCTCCGACTGCTACGCCCAAGGAGAAGGAGCTGCTGTTGTAGGTGTCACTCACTCCAGGCAGCGCTTCGTCCGCCTCTGCACTGCACCTTCACTCATTCACCCCCCCACCCCTCTTCACTTTCAGGTCTCCATCACTGAACCCAAGGCAAAGCCCATTCCAACCATTGATACCTCAAGAACGCCGGTACGGCCGCTTCAGATTGTTCACTACAACACAAAGTTCAGCGATTGCGTGTCGCTGATGTGTTGTTTTTTTCTTCTCTCTCTTTCGGCAGAGACTCCCCAGCATGGAGCTGCCCGATGCTTCCTCGCCTCTTCCTGCCAGCAACAGTTGTCGAGTTGTCAAGAATTCCATCAAACTGGCCCTCAACCGTCACAAGTGAGACTCGAGCTCTGTCCCAGTGAGGCCGTTCTGGTTCTGTTGCAGCTCGAACCGCTTTGATTGACCGGTGATGTTTGTGTTGCTAGCATCACACCTCCAAAGGCCCCCGTGTTCGAGGAGCCCCTGGCCAGCGACGCCCCCCTGGCCACTGAAGAGAAGGGCATGTCCATTCCTGTCATCGGCTCCAGTGAGTCTTCTCTTCTTCTCTCTGTCGCTCCAGTCAGTGCTCCAGTCAGTGCTCCAGTCAGTGCTCCAGTCAGTGGCGCTGTCCAGTGGCTGAGTGAGACGCTGCTATGTGAGCGGTAGGGATGGGCAATATGGACTAAAAAATGTATCGCAATCATTTCTGGCATTTATTGCGATAACGAAAAAAGTGACGATAAGAAATATGAAATGATTCAACTCCATCTTTTGGGATTTTATTTTGAAACCGGACGCTTTCGAAATTGCACTCAGAAAAAAAAAAACTGCGTATACACATAGCCGTATTTCCAAAAATCCTGTTTACACAGATACGCTGGAAACGACTGAAAAAGCTGTAGTACCTATGCCCGGCCTGGTGTGGCGCTGCACGTTTACTCCCTGAAGGCGGCAGAAGTAGTAGTAGAAGAAGAACGCCTGCAGCGCGCCGCGTTTAAAGAAGCGGTAGCTCGCTAGAAACTAGCGCCACGGAGAACAGTGAAAGGAATTTATGGTTATTACCGCGAGATGACGTATTCTCACCGCGGGGAATTGTTTTTGCGCCGATATGTCGCCCATCCCGAGTGAGCGGCAACATTTCTCTCGGTGTCTGGTGGCAAAAGGGAGCATAAACCAGAAGAACATCTGGACGATGACAGCAATCTGATGCCCTCATTAAAAACTCGTTTGGATTTGGTTACCGCAGCTGTGATGTTCTTGGAAAATATCTCTTAGCTTCTCTCGGCTCATTGGCTGGAAAATCTCCAGAGGCCAAAAGCAGGGAAGGACGGAGTTTGTCTTGTTGTGAAGGCGATGCCGCCCAACAGAACCGTCTGTGCTGGGTGCCAGTCAAAATGATGTTTCTCTCCCCTCCCCCCCTCCCTCCCTCCCTGACAGAACACATGGCAGCCAAGCACGTGGTGCCCCCTGTGGGCAGCTCCATCCCCACGCTGGTGAGCCGAGGGCCCGACCCGCTGAACGGCGCCGCCTCAAAGAGACCCCACTCGCCGTCGCTGGAGGAGCAGGCCAAGCGGCTGAAGGAGACGGAGAAGGCTCGCATCCACATAGCCTGAGCCAGCGCAGCAGCAGCAGCAGCAGCAGCAGCAGCAGCAGACAGACTGGCTTCATCCACACACAGACACACGCAGAGAGGAGAGGGGAGGCGGGACTTCCAGCGTCCTGTCCAATCACCAGGAGGACGAGCACTTGACCAGAGGGAGAGGAACACACACCTTCAGGTCAGTGTCTGTCTCTGAGGGTGGAGCAGCAGCAGCAGCAGCAGCAGCAGCAGCAGCAGCAGGATGGGACCCCTCACCTCCATAAACTCTGGAGAATCTAGATTTGCAAGTTGGCTCGGCGACTCCGCTCCACCAGGGGGCGCCGAGCGCAAACGTCAAGAGATGAGCGCTGAAGCGGCTCCAGCGTTTCCTCCTGGCGGTGCAGGTGGAACACGTGCTCCTTCTCACCCCCCACCCCCACCCCCCCAGTGAACATGTTTTAAAACCACCCCTTTATTAACGCCCGTCTATTTTCTTTCTTCCCACACAGAAAAACCTGTACAGTAAATGTTGATGTACATATTTTTTTTTGTCTTTAAAAAAACAAAACAAAACAAAACAAAAGATCACTGTTCAATCTTTTGACCGTTCTATCGTAGTTTTATCTAAAAAGGAAAAAAAAAGTTTAAAAATTGTAATTTTCTTTTCTTTATTGCTTCTACTTCTTCTTCTTCTTCAAAAAAAAAAAAGAGAAATGTCTGGAGCAGTTTTTTGTGAACTCTGTATAGGTTTGGATACAGTTGAGTACAGTGAAAGGGTTTATTTGAAGGTCGAGGAAATCCCAAACCACCACCACCACCAGAGGGCTCCACATTAGTTGTCAACCTCGCATTGATTGGGTGATCGTCAGTGCTTCTCAGGTGCCGCTTGGAACAACAAATAAAATGGATCCTCCGAAAGTTCTTCTTCCTTTTCTGAAGGGACGAGTCGAGAATTATCCCCTCCCAAACCGCCTCTGGACCCCTCCCGGTGCTCAGCGGAGCTTCTGTTCTGTCCACTCGCCCTGGACCCAGGCCAGTACCACAGAGTCCATGTTCTGCTTGAAGTGTCCACGCCGACGGGACGGAGGGCAGAAGGTCCAAGGTTGCAGCTGGACGGCTCAGAAGTGCAAGTGTGAGAGTGTCCGGGGGTGGGGGGGTTCTGTGGTGCTTGGACCTGCGACTAAAGGCCCGTTAGGAAGGAGAAACCACAGGAACACACTGCCCTGCCCACCCACCACCGCCTCCTTTATCTCCACCTCTTCCTCCCTCCTCCTCCTCCTCCACCAGGAGCTCCTGCTCACTTCTGTGTCCATCAAAGGGTTTTTGGTGCTTAGTGAGGAAACGACAAAGGTTTGAAGCTGTGTGTGTGTGTGTGTGTGTGTGTGTGTGTGTGTGTTCATGGAGAGAGACAGACTTCCCTTCATTGTGGGTGTTGAACCCTCTGCACCTCCTGTGGAGGTTCTTAAACCATCTCTTGGGCTGTTGGTGAGGGACGACTGTTTGACCTTTGACCCCCCCCCGAACCCCATCCCTCCATCTATTCAATTTTGTCCCCTTTTTTTCTTTCTTTTTTTTTTTGCTCTGAAGCTTGGTGTGTTTGGTTTTGGCACAGTTGATGTATGTTTACAACAAAGTGTAAAGTTGATGCTGATGAAGCTCCTCTTCCTCCTCTTCCTCCTCTTCCTCCTCTTCTCCTTCGCAGCAGCAGGCAGAGTTGGGGATACAGTCTCTCTCTCTCTCTCTCTCTCTCTCTCTCTCTCCTTTCTTTTTGTTTTCCAGCATCCGTTTCCTTCAAAATGTATAGAGAACAGTTTTTTCAACAAAAGAAAGGCATATTCGTTGTTCATGGGGGTTTTCTTATCACTTTATTTATATTTGCATATTTGTACCATGTGATCTTTTTTTTAATAGCATTCGTAGCAGGTAGGTCTCTTTGGAACGATGATATCTGCACCATTCTGTTTCAGACGACTCGCATTCTGCTGTTTGGAAACATTTAACAAAGCAACAGGCCATTTAGATGTTTGTTTCAAAAAAAAATGTACTGAAAGGGTATTTTTGTATGTGTTTATCACTTCCTCCAAATAAATCCATACACCCATTAAACCCCTACACACTTCCCCTGCTGGTTTTTTTCTATCTGTAATTAAATGGTTGGACAACTGAACTCTAAATCTAAAAAAAAAAAAAAAAACCAAGTCTTAAAGCCGCTGAATGATTGGTTGCTGACTCCAGTGTTGATTGGAGAACACCGGAGCTCAGTCCGCCCACGTGTGCTTGTGCTTTATCGGTCCTTGCAAACTTTAAAGCCGGTTTCTCCCAATAGTTCTGAGCTCCGGACGAACGACGGCACTACTGGTGACGTTTACGCGGCTTGTGAGATGACATGCAGCCTCGTCGCCAGGGGGCGCTGCTGTATCACGAGTTAGCGAAGTCGTCCGGCTGAGGCACAAATAAGTTTTTTTTTTTTTTTATCATATACTTCTAAATGACGTGAAATGCGTCCCCTTGTCACGTGGTTCTAATCTCAACACCTGGTCATTAAAAAAAAAAGAAGAAAAAAACAGAAAACAAACTTAAATCCCGCTAATTGTCTCATCATTTGGTGTTTATACCTCTGCATCACCTGGGAGCAGCCACCGGTATAGTCGATTAATTGCCACGGTAGCGTCAGTGCTAAGCTAGGCTATCTTGTTGTGTCCTGATCTCCCCATCAACAAAGTCTTTCTTCAGCCGAGCTCGGGACCATGGAAGACAGGGCGGAAGTGTCCAGTTGTCAGGTTTGTGGCTTCACTGTTTGTTGTCCTGGCCATTGGCACCGTTGACACGGTTGCATTAAACTACTGCTGCCTGGCCTAGGTGGCGTTTTATTATTGGACTGTTAAATATTCATTTTATACTCTACATGTGTTTTTGTATATAGTTTTTGTTTGTTTTTTTGTTTTTGTTTTTTTTTTAATACATATGGTTGAGAAGCCCCTCCTCCAATAAGTGACCCTTGTGTGAAAGAAGTTGATGGAAAATACATTGTGCTAAAATATCTGAGATCGAAAAGCCTTAAACAGAAAGTATCAAAAACAAAACACTCATAAATCACTCACTGAGTCAGTCATACCCATTGAACTGAATTGAACTGAACTGAATTGAATTGAATTGAAGCATCATTCTAAGGTCTTCAGAAGGAATGTGTGGAAGCTGCTGTAACATCGTCAGCCTCGTGGCCTTTTTCTCTTTGTTCTACCTGCTCAGGTAGCAAAAGTCTTGTAGTTTGTAACCAATGCTACAATATTCAGTGATTGGTATTAGAGGAGCAAATATAAAACATAATTATAGCAATTCACTTTTTTTTCTTCTTCTTCTTTTTTTTTAATGCCTTAGCTTTTGCACAACACAGTCTCCAGAACCACTGATGCTCATGATGAAAAAAGGGCCTCTCAGCATGCAGCAATACACAGGGTACTACCTGAACAATTAGAATATCCAGTTAAAGTTGTTTTATTTTGGCAGTTTAGCATAAAAGATGACAGCAACACATTTTATTGAGCAGTTCCCTGTTGTCACTTTGCTGATGAAGATTTTCAGCTTATTAAAAGCACAAAGCCACAAACTCAGGAAATGATTATAACATTTTAAGCTGCAAGACCTGATCAGCAAAATGCAAAGAAATAAAACCTTTAAATATGTTGATTTGCATATTATTCCTTTATATAATGTGTCACATTCACCTTTTAGGTTGAATTGCAGAAATACTTCTGGGTAGCACCTGTAGAATATACCTTCTATAGAATATACCTGCAAGGTGTGGAGGAAGTACTGAATACCATCTGATAAGACCACAACCGAGACTCAGCGATGCTCCGTGTTCTGCACTGAAAGGCGATGATGTCATCACTGTGTGCTGTGATGCAACGAGGGGTTAAAACACGTATGTTTCAGGACTGCTGGCAGGGTTTTGAAATCTCCCCTCACCAGCGTATAAATCACTGTCATTACATTCAATGTTGAAGAGTTTTGCACTTTTCATTTGTTCAACTCCAGGCAGCCTCCTCTTCCTCCTCCTCTTTCTCCTTCTTCTTCTTCTCCTCTGCCGCCAGCCTCATGTTTCTACACAGAGCTGCCCGTGAGTCACGCCACGCTGCTCTCTCATTGGTCGGGTGGGACGAAGGGGGGCGGTGCCCGAGGGGAATTCCCCCCCACCCCCCCAGCCCGCCCTCCTCTGGTGCGCTCGCTGATATGATCTCCTCCTCCTCCTGCTGTCACTCATTCAGCCGCGGCCTCTCCAACACACAGTCGACTGCTGTTTGTCCTCTTGGTCTTGGTCTTGGTCTTGGTCTTCATCATCATGGACGGTGAGTAGCGAGAGAAGCTCTGTTTGTTCGGTCATCTGCTTCCTTCCTTCCTTCCTTCCTTCCTTCCTTCCAGTCTTCCATCCCAGACACTGACTCAGATTCACGCTCGCTGTGACTTTCAGTTGAACTTTTTTTTTTTAAATAGTTTTCCTGCAAACAGAAGTAGAGATTTAATGTCGGTGTCGAGCGACTCCACTTCCTCTATTGTTGCAGTGACTGACTGACTGACTGACTGACTGCAGTTGCATGTTGTTCTGCTCAGAAGCCTCCGCTTCTTTACTCACACGTGTGTCCTTGTTATTTTCTCCTCTTTCCGTCTCCAGTTCTTCTGCCATCCATGCTGGAGGACAGTCCACACCTGAGTAAGAACCTTTTACCGCTCTTTATGTGCCGAGTCCCCGGAGGTCCGAGCCCTGAGAACAGAGCCCTGCAAATGTGTGACCGTCTTTCACTTCCTCATTTTGTTTAGCGCTGCTAAGCAATGGTTGTTTAGTCAAATCAGAGATGGGTGTGTGTGTGTGTGTGTCATAGTTTGCAGCCCGCAGGCTTGAACAGCATGAATCTCAGTGACTTTGTCAAACTCGTCTTTTCCTTTTAGCTTTGTGCCAAAGTGAAAAAATGAGGAAGGCAACAAACTTGACTAACAGGACGTGTGTGTGTGTGTGTGTGTGTGTGTGTGTGTGTGTGTGTGTGTGTGTGTGTGTGTGTGTGTGTGTGTGTGTGTGTGTGCGCGCGCGCGCTCTTGTGGGCTTGTTGTCGGCCTGTCATGTCCACAAAAAAGACTCTTTTCTTTTCCTCTTGTTTCTTTTTCTTCTTGACAACGTTGTGTTGAAGCGACTGTGTGTCACCGAGACAAGACGCACTTCCCACATTGGTTTTAGTTCCTCTCTCGCACCAACAGGCGCAGCGCGCTTGAGAAGTGCAGAAAGATTGAGAATACGTGACATCTTTTACAAAAAGCCGCTGTGATTTCCCAGTGGCGGGAAGAGGCAGCAGCAGCAGCAGCAGCAGCAGCAGCAGCAGCAGCTACTGCTGCTTTAGGTTGACAACTTTCACTGGGTTGCGTCTAACAGCACCAGGCTGAGTCTTCACCAGCTGGACTGCAGCTACTGCCTGGAACCAAACCAAACCACCTTCATCAGAACTTTCTCAGCTCAGGAGCCTGAGTTTCTGGTGGATAGTGGCCAATGATTAGAGAACTGCTGCCCTCAATTGATTATTTATTATTATTATTATTATTATTATTATTATTATTATTAATAACGCGTCCTAAATGTGACAATGTACTGCTTTCTCTGCTCTGAGTTATGGACAATTGATATTTTGATCAAATCCTTAAAAAAGTATCAAAGAACGGTGAAGTTTAACGCTGTTTGAATTAAAGCGGCAGTGCATCAGTATGAGCCACTTCCTCTCAACCATCCTACAGTTTCCATGCTTCACACTTCAGTTTGTGGTCTATGGCGGTGGATGAGGAGGAGTCCCAGTAGTCTGTCACTGGTCCCCAGTGGTCCTCAAAGTCCTCCTAGAGGTCCTGGCTGGGCCACAAATACAAACAGCAAGGAAACAGAACTGATGTGTGATGCTGCCTGATGCTGCTGCCCACTGGCATGAACTAATAATAATAATAATGATGATGATGATGATGATGGAGAGGGAGCCATGTCCTCAAGTTGTCTTTGTGATGGATGAAACAAAATGCAAAGAGAGGTGTGTGTGTGTGTGTGTGTGTGTGTGTGTGTGTGTGTGTGTGTGTCCTCTCACCTCACGTCCTCTGGTCACATGGTTGACCACCACCTTCTCTGCCCTGCAGTGGCCGAGCCTCACATCCAGATCTTCGAGCAGCCCAAGCAGAGGGGAATGCGCTTCAGGTACAAGTGCGAGGGTCGCTCGGCGGGCAGCATCCCCGGGGAACACAGCTCGGACAACAACAGGACCTACCCCAGCGTGCAGGTGGGTCAGCACGCAGGTCCGCATGCCTGAAGTCGTGTTTGAGACTCTGGCTTGCAGAATATTTCAGATTTTCTTATTCTTATTCACGTTCGAAAGAACACCGGTGATCCTGGAAATGATCCCGGGTCAACCGTGATCACCGTGATCGCCGTTCACCGGAGGAAGCCTGTGGGTCACATCACGGCAGCAGGAAACCCACTCAGAGCCTCGAAGCAGCGGTCCAGCGCCGAGCATTAAAGCGTCTTCTCCCCACTCCACAGATTCTCAACTGCTGCGGCAAAGGCAAAGTGCGAGTTTACCTGGTGACCAAGAACGAGCCGTACAGGCCTCACCCGCACGACCTGGTGGGCAAAGACTGCAAGGACGGATTCTACGAGGCCGAGTTCGGGCCGGACCGCAGAGTCATCCCGTGAGTTCTCCTCCCTCCGCTCCCGTCGCTGGCCTCGCTGCTGACGCCCTAATGAGCAACACAGTACGATGCAACCAGGACCAGGAGAAAAACCAGAAGCTGCCACCTTGTTTGCAGGGGAAAGAGCAGCAAAGCTTTCATGCTTGGATTCTTGGAGCAAATGTTGCAAGTTGTTCAGCTTTGGACTTCCAGAGCTGCTGGTTGGACTCACTGCATATTTGTCTCACAATATGCGCCGATGAGCAAAGCAGTATGGGAATTCCCCCGGTGACATCATGCATGTTTGTGCGTGCGAGCGAGCGTGTGTGTGTGTCTGTGTGTGTGTGTGTGTCTGAACCAGAGTGTAAAAGAATCAGTGTGTCTTTGTTTAGCTGACTTTGTCACCACTGAACTCCGGCCAATCAGCTTCCTGGGTCTTCACAGCTGCGGCCAATCATTAACGAGCTGTCC
This sequence comes from Nelusetta ayraudi, assembly GCF_046127955.1. Lineage (NCBI taxonomy): Eukaryota > Metazoa > Chordata > Actinopteri > Tetraodontiformes > Monacanthidae > Nelusetta > Nelusetta ayraudi. Next base: position 117,334 of record NW_027466284.1, read on the forward strand.
TGCAGCTCTGGTCAGAGAGTGTGTGTGTGTGTGTGTGTGTGTGTGTGTGTGATTGCCTGACCTGTGTGTTTGCTGCCGCCAGTGCTTCCTGGCACAGGTGCGGCTCTTATCTCTGTGTGTGGAGGCTTCCCGGCAGCCCCGCCCCCTCCGCCAGTTGCTCGTCGCCAACACGTGTCTGCTGTTGTTGTCGTCTGCAGCTTCCAGAACCTGGGCATCCAGTGTGTGAGGAGGAGGGAAGTGAAGGACGCCATCCTGCAGAGGGTCACCAGAGGGATCAACCCCTTCAACGGTCAGAACCTTCACACTGCTTCTGGTCCTGCTGCTTCAAATGTACTGGCCCCGGGTATTTTTCATGTTGGTCATGAAACACGATGACAATATGATGACAATATGATGCTGTTTGGAGAAATCTATCGGATTCAATTTTCAATTCAGCTCTCAAGAATCATTCATGGCTTTATTTCTTGGTCTTCTTGCATTTTGCTTTTGAAATATTTAATATGTCAAAGAATGAAGACAAGAGTCCTTCTGCTGCGTTTCCAAAGAGCATCAGCGGCTTTTTTTTTCCCCCCTCCGCCGTCCAAATGTAACCAACCGGGTGCCGTCTCCTTGTATCTTGGTCAACGTGTTACTGAGCAACCATCGAGTGTGGGTCCAGGCTTGTCATCAACCACCGGTTTGTCCAGCACGGACAGACGCAAAAGGAAGCAGGTCAACGTCGTCAGAGTGCAAACGCTTTCTGGCCAGTTTGTGGAATATTTCGAGTCCGTAAATATCCCAGAGTGGCGCCTCCACTCAGTCCGATCCCGACGCGTCCCCCCCCCTCCCCCCGTTTGTCTTCTATCGCTGCTGTTGTGCTCTCTGACTGAACGGAAGGTGTCTGGGCCGCTGTTGCAGCTCTCTGACAGACGGACAGACAGACGGACAGACAGACGGACGGACGGACGGACGGACTCGGAGGCAGACTGACACACTGCCGCTCTCGTGTACAAACAGGCGTTGGGCTACTTCCCCATTCTTGGTCACAGTTGCTCAATTGAGCAGAGCGCAGGATGCCACGTGAGAGCTGGGAATGCAGGATTCATTACAGGCGGGGGGGAGGGGGAGGGGGAGGGAGGCGGAGGGAGGCGGAGGGGCTTCCCCAGCCCTCACAGATGATGATAGCAGTCGGCTCCGCTGCTTTACAGCACTGAAAGAGCCTGAGGCCGTGTGTGGAGCGGCTTCACTGCTGTCAAACTCTCCCAGGTCCTCCGTGTTGGGACTGAGTTCAAACTTCCTGCTGCTCAGCCTCGGCGTCCACATGTGGAGCCTCTCTGGCTGCTGGAAGCAGCTTCCGGCAGCTTCCAGCAGCTTCCGGCAGACACCACTGGCAGAGACACCGAGCTTCTCGTGCACGTTTCTGTTTCAGCGTCGCTGCTGTGTGATTTCACAATGTTTTCATGCTTGTGGTTCAGAGACCATTTACTGACAATGCTAACCGCTGCAGTTTACCTCAGGAAGCCGTTTCCTGTTTTAAAAAAAAAAAAAAGCAAAACGTGTCAGTAGAGTTTGTTGCGTTTTGCCCCCCTTAAGGGCCGAATTAAAAACCACATGTGGCCCCAGGGCCATAGTTTGCCCACCCCTGGACGAGAGGCTGCCATGCGCCTGGAGCAGCACAGCTCAGTGCCACATTTTACATTTTCAACCGAGTGTGTGTGTGTGTGTGTTGTCCTCAAGTGGGAGTTTAACACTGTGTGTAGTTTGATACTGCCAAGCACCGCGCTGCTGCGTGAATGGAGGGGAACTGTTGTTCCACTGCTCGTCGTCGCCGACCGCTGCTCGGCCAATCACGCGGAAGCAGCGCGGTGAGTGCGCTCAGGCACGTAGCCGTGGTGCGGCTGACTCGCCGAGTGACATCAGAAAGAGGATTGAGTGACTGTGAGGGCCTCCTGCTGGTTGTCAGGCGGTCGCTGGGACCTTCAGTCACAGCCTCACACACAGGGCAGGAAGTAGCAGGAAGTAGCAGGAAGTAGCGGGCACCTGTTCAGACTGGACAGCAGCACTGACCCCTGACTGTGTTCAGCAATGTGTGTGTGTGTGTGTGTGTGTGTGTGTGTGTGTGTGTGTGTGTGTATCACTGTGTTAATGTCGGGCTTCCCTCCGCTGACCAGAGCAACTACTGACAGTCAGTGGCCTGTAGTTTGTCAGGCTGAGGTGGTGAGGTGGATTTCAGAGACGGCCTTTGACAGAGTGAGACCCTACTGGTGAAACTCATAATGACATCATGTGGGCCCTTCAATGACATCATAGGTCAGGCCAGAAAATATCTCTTCATCTCTGGTGATTCATGTCAGCCAGTTTCTATTCTCTGTTTGGGTTCGTCAGTATCATTATTAGTATCATTATTAGCGTTATTATTCTTGACTTGACTCAGTTCTGGTGTGTTTTGACGCAACCACTCAATGTTTGTGTTGCACATCCCACCCCACGACCGAACTCTGAACAGCACCAACATGTGGAAGAGGGTGGAGCTCCCGTTCATTCACAGTGAGGTGTGTGGTGACGCTGTGGACGCTGCCCTTCCAGTCTTCTTCAGGTCAGCTGATGGTCTGAAGGAAGGTGATGGAAACGCAGCCGGTAGCAGTGAGGAGAGCAGTGGGTGCCGGACGGAGCGGGGATGAGTGGAGCAGAGGCACAGAGCATGTTGGAGATACATCCAGGTGTTGAGAGGGTTTGGACGTGCACAGTGGAGGCACTGTGTGAGCGGCAGGAGGAAGAGGAAGAGGAAGAGCACAGAGGTGGTGAAAGAGGATGAAGTCAGTTGGTGTGAGAGAAGAGGATGCAGAGGACACGGTGAGACGGAGGCAGGCGATTGGCTGTGGCCACCGCCAAAAGGGAACAGTGGAAAGGAGAAGAAGATCCAGTCGCCAGTGGGCCAGTTTCTCTGTCCAGTGCTGAGCGTTGGTGTTGGTGGCCTCGCTCTTCCTCATCACCACACCGTGACTCTGCTGAAGGAGCCACATGCTGCAGTTACATTGTGACTCTGCTGGGAGGCGCTGTGATGACTCCCATTGGAAGGTCTTCCACACTCACGCAGGAGCTGAAGAGCCTGATGGAGCTGAAGAGTCTGATGGAGATGAAGAGCCTGATGGAGGTGAAGAGCCTGATGGAGGTGAAGACCCTGATGACCCTGATGGAGATGAAGAGCCTGATGGAGCTGAAGAGCCTGATGGAGCTGAAGACCCTGATGGAGATGAAGACCCTGATGGATCGTGAAGAGCCTGATGGAGCTGCTGAATGCAGAGCATCCAGCAGGGTTTGAGTGAGTCAGCCAGTGGAGAAGCTGCGGTTTGAAGATTAGCACCTGACTCCTCCTCTTTCTCACTCTCACGTTCCACTGTCGCACCACTCAGCCTCAAGACCACCCACCCTCTACCGCCCCCCCCCAAAACCACCCACACACACCCACACACACACACACACACTCACCACAAGCCGAGTGCTCTGGACCTGCAGCTGCACCTTGCTGCAACTTTGGCTCCCTGGCCTCCTTTCAGTCTTGAACTAGCGCACTGTTAGCGTCTCACTGGAGCTCTCAGCTCCTCCCTGCACCTGTCGGCTCTGTGTAGTCTTGTAGTCCGGATCACACCGACCCAGACCGAGACCTTCTCAAGACTCCAGGAGGTGGAGGTGGAGACCAGAGTAGACGTCTGGTGGCCTCCTGCAGCTCACCAACATGATGACAATTCCAAGAGCAGATCATAGTTGGATGTTGCTGTATTCTATATCTATATATCTATATCTATATCTATATCTATATCTTTTTTTCTAGATGTAAACCAGACATGGGCAAACTATGGCCCGGGGGCCGTATGCGGCCTATTCATCTTTTTAATCCGGCCCACCAAACTTGAAGAAATGCTATTAATAGTCAGTAATTCATAAGATTGTGTGACATATTGTAATGTGATAATTAGAATTGTTCCCGTGAAAATGGCATCCGTTTGTTCTGCAGCTCTCCTGTCGTTGAGATTATTTCACCGGCACGAATCCCATTCGTCCCACGGACGCTTTTGCCCTTTTTGTTTTGTTTTTTTTTCCCCAATTTCTTGCCTTTACTGCTGCGGCGTCCGGCGTCGGCTCGAGACGGCTGACGGCAACACTGAACGTGACGCGGCGAAACTCACCGCCGCTGTATTTGCATCAACGGGCCTGCGAGTGGCGAGCAGGAAAAGCAGCGCGTTGCAGTGACGCACTCGCTCGAGAAGATGAGGACTTTCCCCACACCTCACGTGTGCCTGCAGCGTGCTTTCACTTTGCTCCTCGGGCGTCTCCGGCCCTCCCAGAACTGCTGCTTCCCCCTGCCTGCCTCCATGCAGTCCAGAACTGTTTCAGTACCTTTCACTGCAGTCGCTCAAGGTCGCAGTGGATTCAGGCGTGAGGAGTCTTGACTTGAGTCTGAACTGAAGTTTCCTCCACCAGTGTGGTCACCTGCGCTGGGAGTCACAGCTCTCGCTTGTGTGTGAAAGCACTCACACGCGCACACACGCACACACGCAGGCAATTTTTCCGCGGGGCGGTGATGTCAGCGAGCGTCACTGTGGTGGCAGCCTGTAGGCAGGCAGCAGCAGGGAGAGCCAGTGGGCAGATGTGAAAGCCCAGCGTGTGCTGCTGCTGCGGCGGGGGGGGGCGTCTCAGTGTGAGCGCCCACTGCTGGTGTGCCGCGTGGGTGAAGGCGCACATCTGTGACGCAGGAAGCATCCAAAGCTGAGGTTGAGCGACGGCCCACGGAATGCGATGCGTTCACTGAGTGGCGCTGAGAGGACGGCGGTGCAGCCTGAGAGGGCCTGCACTTCCCCTACAGCCAGGGCACTGCGAGGCACCTGGTAGTTTGGTAGTTTTTCAAACGACAAGATGACGATTGAGCTTTCCGCTGGCTGAGGAGTTTTTCATGAGCGGGGGGGGGGGGACAATGCAGTTTCTGAGAACACCTGCTACATGTTTCTGATGCTTTAGCTGCAACACAGTCAGTCAGGCAGTTGCAGTGAGCTGCAGTGAGTTGCAGTGAGTTGCAGTGAACTGCAGTGAGTTGCAGTTCACTGCAGTGAGTTGCAGTGAGCTGCAGTGAACTGCAGTGAGCTGCAGTGAGTTGCAGTGAGCTGCAGTGAACTGCGGTGAGCTGCAGTGAACTGCAGTGAACTGCAGTGAGTTGCAGTGAGCTGCAGTGAGCTGCAGTGAGCTGCAGTGAGCTGCAGTGAGTTGCAGTGAGCTGCAGTGGCACCAGGCCAGATGCGATCAGCCAATCCAATCTCATCATATTTAGCAATTATGCAAAGTAGTTGTTTTTACCTAAAGAAATACTATTTTTTCTTTGAGTAAATTATTAATTCCATCAATGTGAGATTTTAATGATACGTCGCTGGTTGATAAACATCCACTGTTGTCCATTGAGTTCAAGTTCAAGACAACAACCAAGATGAACTTGCTCTGCATTTGGCCGCCTCTTCGGGCTGAGTCTTCATCCAGCAGTGGGTTTCTCCTGACAGTGACGTCCTCACCGTCGCCTGCAGCTCCACCAGCTCCGCTCTCCTTTCAAAATCCTCCACCAGTATTCTCAACATGTGCTTTTGAAGCGTCGGGACCAACGCGTCCGTCGAGCAAAACGTCATTGTTTTTCTTCCCCAGCACTGCCAGTTGTGTGTGTCTCTCTCTCTTTCTCTCTCTTGATGCTCTCTGTTCTGCATGAGTGTGTGCGACGGTGACACCTGTTGTGCATCTGTGTGACCTCAGTTCCACGCGAGCAGCTGCTGCAGGCGGAAGAGTACGACTTGAACGTGGTGCGGCTGTGCATTCAGGTCTTCCTGCAGGACGACAGCGGCCAGTGCACCCGAGCCCTCAGCCCCGTCGTCACCAACCCCATCTATGACAACAGTGAGTGCCCCTGCCAGTCTGTGTGTGTGTGTGTGTGTGTGTGTGTGTGTGTGTGTGTGTGTGTGTGGTGCTTCTTTCTCGTGTCTGGTGTCGTTCCTCTCACAAGCTGAGAAAGAGGAAGTTCTTTTATACACGGCACCCCTCCGAGAACAGCGTTACCATGGAGCACTTCCTCTTTTCGCAGCCCGCACGTGACCCGTCGCTCACAGCAGATAAGGCCAAAAAGAGTGGTTTGAAACTGGGCCAAGCTCACACGTACTCGCATCTGTAAATGCATCGGGCGCCGCGCGGTCCTGGGAAGATTGTCTCCAGAATGCAGTGCGACCTGTCCTGACAGCGGTGCCGCTGTAACGCTGCCACTGTTTGTTTCTGCACCATCAGGGGCGCCCAACACAGCAGAGCTGCGCATCTGCCGGGTCAACAGGAACAGCGGCTCTGTCAAAGGAGGAGATGAAATCTTCCTGCTGTGCGACAAGGTCCAGAAAGGTAGCAGTCCACCGGTGTGGTTCCGGAACCTTGTTGAGCCTGCCTCACTGCTTCCCGCTGTCGTCTCTCCGCCTACTGGAACTCTTTCCCTCCACGAGTCCTCGCTTGTCCTTCAGATACTCTCCATACTCGGAGGTTGATTCTTGTCTTCCCGTCCTCTCCGTGTCCTTCAGACGACATTGAGGTGAGGTTCTTCTCGTCGGACGGTTGGGAGGCCAAAGGCTCCTTCTCCCAGGCGGACGTCCACCGCCAGGTCGCCATTGTGTTCAAGACGCCGGCCTATTACGACACCAGCATCATGGAGTCGCTCACCATCCACATGCAGCTGCGCAGACCTTCCGACCAGGAAGTCAGCGAACCGATGGATTTCAGATACCTGCCTGACGACAAAGGTGAGTCGCAACACTCACTCGCTAGGTTTGACTTTGATAATTCTCTCATATTTCTTTGTGGGGTTTTTTTTATGTGAAACAATAATGTTGTTTTTTTTTATATATTTCTTTCAAAACGACCGTTTCTCCAACGGATTCAAAAATGTTGAGATGTTTGTTCATGTTTTTCTAGATCCATATGGCTACAATGAGAAGAAACGCAGAAGAGAGAACCTGATGAGGATGTCGGCTTTGTCAAGTAAGAGAGAAATAATCCACTCTGGTGTGGAACACTCTGAGACAGTCGTGAACAAAACGTGTCTGTCCAACTGGAACTGGTGCAACATCTCTGTCTGTACTGAGCGGGCCTGTGTTTGGCTTCCTGCAGGCGGTTCCTTCCCCGGCCTGATCATGAACAGGCCCAAGGCCGTGCCGCAGAGCACGCTGTCCTCCATGCGCAAAGGTAAGCGGCTCCATCAAGGAGTTCACGATTTAAACCACGAGTCGAGCTAATCCCATGGCAACACTCAGACCTTGCAGTCAACACCGCCTGCGTCAACTCAGCAGCAACTCTGCACCCGGAGTGAGCTCATCACGATGTAGCTTGAGGCTAAAACCACCTTTTTTCCTTGCAGACCACGGCAACATGTACCTGAGACAACAACCAGGAGCCGCACTGCAGCAGCAACAAGCCGCCATGTTCAGCCAGCAGTACCAGCAAGGCCCACAGAACATAATGATGGCCGGCCAGGCACACAATGTACCAGTCAGCCAGTCCTGGGTGAACCCCAACCCAGCGCTGTCCATGGAAACGGTCAAGATCAACCAGTCTGGCCCCAGCAGTCACCTGCCTCGTGCCACCACTAGCAGGCAGCAGCAGCAGCAGCAGCAGCAGCAGCAGCAGCAGCACAACCATGGATCTGCTTTCCCCAGCAACTTTGAGAGTCATGCGCTACCTCAGCTCTCCATCGGGGACCTGCAGTGCTTGGACACCGTCCCCCAGGCCGTTGAGATGAAGAGCCAAGTCCTCTTCCAGGCGCTTCCCCAGAGGGAGGAGCTGCTCTCTGACGCCTCCAGCCAGAACCAGAACCAGAATCAGGCTTTCCACACCGTGTGGCCCAACTTCACCGCCGTCAATCCGCTCCAGAGTACATTCAACGGTGCCGTGCCCGGGGGCGGAGGAGGCGCGCAGGGCCTGGCCGCTTTCCAGTACGTGGACGGAGTTGAAGACGATGAGTTCATCAAGGGCCTGGTGGGAGGAGCTTCTCAAAGCGGCTTTCAACTGAAGCAGGAGCCCCAAAGCAGCAACAGCAGCAGCAGCAGCAGCAGCAGGATGGTGCAGGAGACTCTGGCTCCACTCATGCTGTCGCCCAGGGAGAACCAGGGAAACACCTACATCGACCTGGTCCCTCGAACCATCAGCAACGGCAGTCACATGGACCCAGGCAGGCAAGATGCCAGCCAACCTCTGAAGAATCTGCAAGGCCCATTCTCACACAACAGCATGGCACCTCAGGCCCACTTCCAATCGCTGGCTGACTGGATCAAAGCCAACCGACACCCAGAGTAGAGTCAGCAGGTGCCTGGCGAGCTTCAGAGGAGTGCTCGGTGTGACTGAGCCACGCAGCGCCAGTGTCAGCGAAGCTCCTGGCCGAGGTGGCGTCTTCAGGAGACACCGGGGTGGACTTCAGAGTGGTGCCGCCCACTTTCAGCAAGCCAGCCCGGCTAAAACGTCACTGCAACAACAATTTGGCCATTCAGTCGCATTGGAGACTGGAAATAAACGGTCTCGTCCAACTGTCTGTGTAATATTTCACTTCAAATAATATGTAAAGGTATCTGTTATCATTTGCGGCTCTGAAGATCCATCCCGGATGGCGAGGGCAAGGCTGGGGAGCAATTAGACACAATACAGGGATCTCAGAAGCTGGACAAGAACCAACGCACCCACAATTCTTAGCGAGTTTGCACTAGAACCATTTTGGGCCAAACCTTAAATTTGATTGAGCAGCTTCATTATTGGTCTATTGTGACGTCCCCCAGATGAGCACTGAGCACTGCTGTGCCCAAGTGCTGAGAAAAATCAGAAATGCAGGAGGAGGAGGAGGAGGAGGATGATGATGATGATGATGATGATGATGATGATGATGATGATGTGTGAGGTGGCAGGAAGGTGTCAGAGGCCTTGCTGTTGCTTTCCAAAGGGAGGAAGGTTGTGATGAATGGAGACTTCTTCCTCTCTCCGGTGGTTCCACTGGCAGCCGGTCAGTCCAGGTCCACTGGGTCCTTCTATTGTAAAGTTGGGAGCTTGGGAGGAGACTTTAGTTTCTATTCAGCTGAATGTTTGTTTGTTTGTTTGTTTGTTTTTTTTGGCATTACACTGTTTGGCTTATACAAAATGTATTTTTTGTTTGTTTGTTGTGTTGCTGTTGGATGCACTCTGTACATACATGTTAGCCATAGTTGAGAGTTGCAGTCGCTGAAACACTCAAGACGTGGCGAGGTACTTACATTTCCATTGAGGAAGTTAAAGGAAGCGCAATGATTGCTGCTTCCTGTGTAATGACTATGTCATAGCAGCCATCTCGTGTGTAATTCACAGTTCTCAGAGCAGTTCCTCCACGTGTTCAAACACAGCTTTGGCTTTTTCTGTTCTCTTTGTCGTTTCCTCCATTTTCACGATGGCATCATTTTATTGTGCATTGTTTTGTTTCAAGGAGACATTGTGTGAACAAACGCTGGCTTGCAGTTTCAAATCTGTTACCTCTCGCTTGTTGCCACTGTTGACGCGTCAATGAAATTCTATATTTTGATTGATACTTTGTAAAAAAAAAACAAAAAAAAAAACAAAAGTGCTATGTTAATACATGTGCAGTCATTAATAAATGGACTCTTTTATTCTGCATCATTTGTCACTCCGTCACTCGTTGGAAATCTTTTTCCATCCATTCAATCGTTTTCTACAGCTGCAAGTCGGCCTCATAGAAAGACAAACATTCTCACTGGAACCCATCAGTTTCAGTTGTCCTCCATCCATCCATCCATCCATCCATCCATCCATCCATGTGATGGAGTGAGCGAGTGAGTGAGTGAGGGAGAAGCAGACAGAGAGATAGAGAAGCTAGCTGACACACAGCCACCGCATGCTAACTCCAAGCAGCAAGGCTCCGGGATTGAAGCCACAACCGTTCTAGTAGCAGCACCACTGCAGCCACCTCACTGTTCACTGGATATCACAATGGCTTCCATTCACACCACACCCAGGGAGCCTGTCTTACTGCACAGCAACTGTATTTAGCATTTTCCAGGAGCGGAATAATCATGAAGGTTGATAGGGAGACTAAAAAACATTATTATTATTATTATTATTATTATTATTATTATTATTATTATTATCATTATTATTATTATTATCATTATTATTATTATTGTTGTTATTGTTGTTGTTGGTAGTATAATTAGATGCAAGAGCTGGAGAGAAAAGACCACAAGGTTGACATCAGGCGTATGCCTGTAGAGTGGAGGTGGGGGGGTGTGGGGAGGTGGGGGGGGGCAGAACAGCAGTTACAAGAGTTGTTTTTTGATTTCATGTGAGTTGTGTGTTTTTGTTGGCAGGTGCCCTCAGTAGGACAGAAGTCAGATCAAATCAAGGATGCAAGAGACTCCCCTCGTCACTTCCTGTTGTTTGTGTCACACATTTACTGCGAAATCTTCACTGGCACACGGTTTCATGTGAAACGTGATTTGATTGAGATGCATGCGAACCGACTCCGACCTCAAAGCTTCAGCGTCCCGGTGCAGTAACAAAAGACGCATCACTCCACTCAAAATACACTGGAAGACATAACGAGGGAGTGATGTAGAAAAACATGCAGGAGGTTTAAAGGAACCGAGAGTGAAAACATTCCCTCAATAACTGCCACCTGGCTGTCAAGGCAGGAACTCACTACTTTCAATAAATGAAATTATTAGAGCCGTAAAGAATTGGCCTGAATCTCCAACACTGCAGGAGCGGCTAGAGGTCCCTGGACCCTACCCTGGACCCTACTGGGTGACTACTGGACCCTACCTGGTCACTGCTGGACCCTACTGGGTCATACTGGGTCACTGCTGGACCCTACCTGGTCACTGCTGGACCCTACTGGGTCATACTGGGTCACTGCTGGACCCTACCTGGTCACTGTTGGACCCTACCTGGTCACTGCTGGACCCTACTGGGTCACTGCCACTGAGTCATGAGATAAAGTACATCCATGTTAAGTTGGTGTCAACTGTCAGGGAACCCCAACAGACACACAGCGTCACCGCACAGTGGGCCTCATGGCTGAGACTTGGTGAGGTCACACTTTAACCCTGAAGGTCACCTGCTAGTATTGTCAGCGTGCACGCAACTGAAGTGGCTGTGCTTTGGTCATGACGTCGGCTGAAGTGTGGAGCAGATGTGTGGAGTGTCAGTAGGTTGACAATAAATCATATCTTCGACTGATAAAGACTTCACAATGCGTCAGCACTTTTCGAACTTTCTGGCCACAACAGGGCGGTGACGGTGAGTTAGGGGAAAACTCTGAGTTCTACCTCACTGACGTGACTCTGGTGAGTCCTTGGATGTAGATACCAAGGAATCCAGGATGTGAGGCGCCGAAGATATTTTCTCTTGTACGAGATGGTGATGGCGGTGACATTGTGATGTGTGGCTTCCTTCCTGTCGCACCGTCGCTACACCACAATCAACCCCCTTTTACAGGATTCTCTACACGTTTGCACGAGTCTGTTGTTTGGGCTCACGGGTCCGCTTTTCATCGGAACCGTCAAATAGACGCCTGTGGTTTTGATTCAGGCGTGTTTCTGCTCAGAAATCCTGATAGCTGCTGTTTCACTGTAACACCATGCTGCATGTAAAATGTCCTTAAGTTTCAAATGAAACACTCAAGCATGTGTTTGCTGTGCTTATGGATCTGTTGTGTTATCATATTTATCCATCATTTGGATTCGTTATAATGAACCATCGCTGATGGGAGAACGCAGAAGAAGATTTTCCACCTCGAAGTTCGCATTTTTAGCTTTATTTGTGCATTGGTTACCGAACAGAAACAGCAGTGGTCCGTGGAGGTTTTAATGGCGCTGGAAACCAAACAACTTGAGAAGCATTGAGAGATGTCAGAGAGCAGCGTGAACACCGGGCTAGCAGACGCTGCTGGCAGCCAGCATGATGAACCTCACACGCAGCTCACCAGGTTCAAACATCTCATTCATTTTCTCACAGCGGGCAGACTCATGGCAGGGTAGACATAACCTTCAGGTATTTCCCAGGAGAAAAGAAAATTCCAAGCAGACCATCAGCGAGCCGCCTGGCATCTTTGAGCAGAAGCAAGTCAACCAATCCGCTTCCACAGTCACCACAGCTGTGGCTGGTGAGGGAGCAGGAGCAGGAGCAGGAGATCAGTGTGGACCAAACCCCTGCTAACTGATGGATCTAGCTTAGGCATGGACAAGCTGCGGCCCATTAGGCTTTTTTAATCCGGCCCACCAAACTCAAAGAAATGATATTAATAGTCAGTAATAAAGTAGCTGTAGTTTTCAGGGTCATTTCAATAAAGAGCCAAACACCCTGGTGGTTCTGGGTGGTTCTAGGAGGTCCTAGGAGGTTCTAGGTGGTCCTAAGACACTGATTTGGTTGCAACTTTGCTTTGCTTCATTTTCCATTGACATTAAAGCAACATTTTTTTCTCCATATCCCATGATATGGAGAAAAACGGTGTGCCATCTCCCCCTCTGGCACACTGTAGACCCCACTGCAGACCCCAGTGTAGACCCCAGTGTAGACCCCAGTGTAGACCCCACTGTAGACCAGCAGTCCAACACCTCTGGTCTGGCAGCTTGTCTGAATGGCCTGCATGAAGCGTTGAGGGAGTTGTGGTCTCCACAGTGTGAAGTGCTGGCTCTGTCTGACTGCACGCTCAACGTGCGGCCTGAAGATAATAGTATTGCCTCTGCAGCCTCGACTGACTTGACACTCACTCACAGATCAGGTTCATGAACAAACAAGTGAAGTCAATGACACAGCTGTTGACTGAGTGTCCTCTCCTCTGTCTCTGAGCACCGGTCCCAGATGTGCAGCAGTGTGCTGGAACAAGGCGAGGCAGACCAGTTCAGCCACTCTGCTGTTTCCAGTAAGACTCTGCCCCTGTTGCTCTGGCTCCACCTCCTCTCTCTCGCTCTCTCCGTCTCTCCCTCTCTCTCTCTCACGCTAACGAAGTGACGACACTCTGACTCTTCCTCCTTGCACTCACTCACTTTCTCACTCTCACTCTCTCAGCGGAATGAGAGTCAATGCGTTCCACAAAATGAGCCGCGAGACTAAAAATAGTTTGCGTGTATGTTTTAGACACTAACTGCACTTTCTGCAGTGTAATAAAGTGCAGTTGTTATAAATAGAGTGCACAAAAAGGCCCCACTTTGTACAAAAATGTACCTTAACAACGTCTAACAAAAAATACGAGGTCTCCAGCCTGACAGAAAAGCCACTAAAAATGGCTCCGCCCCACTTTTCAAAATTCATCCGCTCAAACGTGATGTTTTGGAGCCCTTTATGATGTCACAGAGGGAACTCCAGCAGCACCGATATCTCCTCCAGGTTGACGATGTCAACGCCATGCAGGTGTTCTGACCCGTGAGACTCCTCCCTTTTATCTCCAACTCCATGTGAAAACGTTCAGAACCAAACTGACCCCCAGAGGAAAAGCGATTGATTTGCTTTGGACAGGAATGTGTTTTGTGTGTGAGGGTCATGTATGTACTGTTCTCCCAGGAACCTCTGGAGGCTTCTGGATGAGCAGCCATGAGAGGCTCGCTGCTCCACTGGAGAACGCAGCTTGTCAATGGTCAGATAGAGCTCGCAATGCAACAGAAGGAGTCGAGGGACTTTTATTTTCTCAAACCTGAATGACTTTTTATGTTTTTCCATTCTGTGAGATCACCGAGCGACTCCATGCTTGTAGGTCCGTGCGTGAAACTGTTATTACCGTCATATTCCTGAGAGCAATTTCCCTGATCCTACAATTTGCAAACTTCCTGTAGCACATTTTAATTACAGGTCTGGCAGCGACACGGCCGCCCGCGCAGGAGCCGGCTCATGTGTGAGAGCAGGGAAAGTCCCCCCACGGTGAGTGTGTGATTGTTAAATAGAATGGAGGTGGTGGTGGTGGTGGAGGTGGTGAATTCACGTCGCTGCCTCCCGATGGCAGGTTGTGTCACCTCAAAGAGGGAGATGCCTGCCGTGTGTAGACTGCTGGAGCTGTCATTGTGACGAGGAGGATATTTTAAGAATAAAAAAAAATATTAAAGAGATTCAAGGCCCAATCAAAAAATGTAAATCATTCATTCAATCAAATCATTTCTTTTGATTCCAACAACTTAAAAATCGTTTCAGGTGCGCCATCATCTCATCAGCAAATTGTAGTGTGGTTTATATATACAGCACATGCGACGGTAGTTGAACAACTTCAAAATCAGTGACAGGAAAAGTATATCAGAGCAATAGAAGAGGAGAGACGTTGTGCAGGAGAGAGGCCAGCTGAGACGGTTTGGAGCTGACCAGAGCAGGGACAGTGGACTCCAGTGGACTCCAGTGGACGACGCTGAGGGGTGGAGGTGCCAGGCAGGAGGCCCAGCGGAAGAGCAAAGAGGAGGTCTGCGGGTGTCGTCGACCGTGACGTGAAGCTGGTTGGTGTGAGAGAAGAGGAAGCAGAGAACAGAGTGAGATGCAGGCCGATGATTCACTGCGACCAGCAAATCAGGGAGCAGCGGAAAGAAGACAAACAAGTGGAGCAGCAAACGCAGACAATCTGTCCCTCGTTCCTGGCAGTGTCTGATGGCCAGCAGCAGGGTTCGCTGCTGCTGCTGCTGCTGCTGCTGCTGCTGCTGCTGCTGCTGCTACAATAAACAGCTGAGGTTGGTCTTCCTGCCAGCAGCAGGTGCTGCCGGGTACCGTCTACCATAGTTATGCTTCCACACCACTTCTCTTTTCTTTGCTCTTTCTTTCTGGGCCTCCTCTGCCAGACCCAAGCAACGCAACTTCCAAGTGAGAAAAGGTTAGATCCTAACGCCTGATTATCACCGCTCGACTCATACTGCGCCTGCGTTGCACAACATAGATTACATCATGCCAGAAGACCCAGCAGTGACCAAGGAGGAAGCAGTGAGTGTGAGGAGTCCACACTTCACTTTCTGGCCAATCCAGCGTGGTGCCCAGCAAAAACACCGGGCAGCACTGCTCACAGAACCCTGGAATTTTCTATCAGGCAGAATGAATGAAGGTTTTTCCTCTGAAGCGACGCAGGCGTGACTCGTCCGC
This sequence comes from Nelusetta ayraudi, assembly GCF_046127955.1. Lineage (NCBI taxonomy): Eukaryota > Metazoa > Chordata > Actinopteri > Tetraodontiformes > Monacanthidae > Nelusetta > Nelusetta ayraudi. Next base: position 132,454 of record NW_027466284.1, read on the forward strand.
CATACACACTCCCTGTGACACCGACCATCAGGGATTTCTGGTTCTATATTTGGCAGCGTCAGAACGTCCGTTGTTGTGGCGCAGGGATGTACACGGCAGGTTTGAGGCCCACTTTTGTTTTCTTTTCTTTTGTTGTTATGCATCTTTAAACTGTGCGGTTTTAGGAGCAACACGATTTCTGCCCCCAAAACTATTTTAAGACTCTGGTGTTTTTCTTTTATTTAAAGGTCCAGTGTGTAAAACATGGCTCGGCGTGCTGCCCTTGAATGAATCAATCAAAGTGGATGTTTGCAGTAGACTAAAAGTCATTTGGTTTTCCCACCCATACAATGGTTCTCATACATACAGGAATATACAGCACATAGAGGAAACAGAGACTCCTGCTCCTGGTGAGCCGTCCGTCCGTCCGGACAGCGGCCCGAAACACTTCCTTAAAGACTTTACACAGCACATCTTTAACATTGCGCTTGATGCTGATTCACTTTCGTCTCAGTGTCGCCGGGCTTCATCCTTGGTACGTGGGAATTTTCTTGAACTCTTGTCTGATCGAAATGAAAGCCATTACATAAGGTTTTCTGAACTTTGTGAGGCGCTCACTTCTTGCGTTGTGTCCTCCCAGCAGAAAAAGGTTACAGGTGATGGGAACAAAGGGCCCTGACCATCATCAGCATCATCATCAGCATCATCATCAGCATCATCATCAGCATCATCATCAGCATCATCAGCCCAAAGCCTGCTGCTAGTTATATCACAAGCCACACCACGCCAAACGCCCTCCGCACCACTCTACACGCCTCTGAGTCTCACATACCTGCTCTGTGCTGAACTCTCTCTCTCTCTCTCTCTCTCTCTCGCCTTGCTTTGCTTTGACATCACACACACGCGTGTGCGGCCCTCCCACTGACACTTACTCACATCACACGACTCTGCACTGAAACCAAACCACACATCTGCCCAATCACAGTTTTAGCAGAACAGAAGCTGCGCTGGTTCTCACAGCAACACAAACAACTTCCCTGCAAGTGAAATATGGAGTTGAGTGAACAAGCTTGGGTCCCAAGAGGTCGGCGCAAGTCAGGCTTAATGGAAAGCTGCTGTGTCAGCAGCAAAGTGAAATTCTGCTTCCGCTATTCTTCACAGTTGTTACTCAATGACCAAAGACCAAATCCCAAGTTCGGAATTTTAAAATTACAGTGTGATAAAAAAAAAAAAAAAAAAAAAGACAAAACACATCCTTTTTCTGAAGAGGAAATTGCGTAGCACCGTCGATGGTTGATAGAGAATCATGGATTGTTTCACTCACGTGATTTTTTTTTTTTTTTTTTACCAAACACAATGCTGCACTTTGTAATATCTGCACCGTGAATACCGCCGCCGCCAACCCCCACCACTACTTTGTTAACGAACCTTTTGGGAAATAGCCGTCAGTACAACAGAACAGAATTACTTGCTAGTATTCTGTTCCAAGTATTACTGCGCTTCCAACAGAATTCATCTTGTGGTGTTACACCCCCCTCTGTTGGTGAAATATGAAAACTATTTTTTATTATTATCATCATTATCATAATTTTTTTTATTATTATTATTATCGTCATTACTATCATTATTATTATTATTACGACTCAGCGCATTATCTAATGTGTATCAACAACTGTTTTGTTCATTAGCCGTTCATTAGTACGTTCAGTTCAGTTCAGTTCAGTTCAATTATCTTTATTTACTTCTTCTTCTTTTTTTTTATCAAGTCTTTAACGTCAGAACACAGTCATACAGTCATAGAATGTTTGACAAGAATCTTTACAGCATACCATGGACCAACTGACAGGGGGGCTGTGGAAATTATTCAGCGCTTCAAAAAAATATTTGGATTGCAACTCGACGTGCTGTTAGTCTGGTCTGACGGGGCTCTATTTTGGTCTGCTAGCTTTACGTCGCGTGGGAAATATTGAACAACCCATTGAACAACCCCTGAAAAAAGTGCCACTGTCAGAGACAAAACTGTTCAAAAAAAGACCAACATTGCCAATCCCTCCGTGTTTATTTATTACAGCCCATACACTGAGCGAGCAGTCGTTCACACAATCGCGAGTTCTCCGGTGTCGGATTTGTACCGCGGTACTCGAACGCGGCACTGACGGGTACAGGGCATGAGCCAGAGCCAGAGCCGAGGACTCGCCTCGGTCCCGGACACCCCGCGGCATTTTCTCAACCGTTTTGTCCACATTTGCCGATGGATTCACAGGCTCCACCAAAGCCGTGGGAGAGGACACTTCCTGGAGCCATGAGTGCACCTTTAAACTACAGGTAAGTGTGGCTGAAGAGCAGCTTGCTGCTCGCCGTCTTCACCGCAGCAGCTGGAGGAGCTGCTAGTTGCTGCTGCCAGTTGCTGCTGCCAGTTGCTGCTTGCTAGTAGTTGTAGTTGTTGTTGTTGTTGTTGTTGTTCACGAGCACCTCCAAGTGACGTGATGTCTTGTGAACAGTTGCGAAGTGACAAAGATGAACGACTCAGTGGCGCTGCCGTGTACTTTTCTCCAGTTGGATATTTGCAGTCTTGCTGACAGCTGGTGTGCTAGCTGGCTAAGTGGCTAACTAGGCCCAGAGCCTCGGCCTGTCTGTCTGTCTGTCTGGCTGCCTGCTGCCTTCATGTGTTCTTCTCATGCAGTGCAACTCATGCTCTCCTTGATCAATAGCTGTCATGATGTTGTGTCTCTGAACGACCTGGGCAAATTATTGAGTATTATCTCAGTTTTGTTATTGGCCTCTAAAGTCTGGAAGGACTTTATAGCATTGTAGAAGCGACCAAGCTGGACTTCCATCACGTTCTCTTGACTTGTGGTCTTGCAAAGAAACGACGCACAGTTCACGGGCCACGCGAGCTTTGTGAGAGGACGCCTCCCTGTATTAACCTCCTCTCCCAGGAACCCTAGTGAACTTGGTTGCACAGCAGTAGCATAGAATATTGTAATGGGCCCTTGAAAGCCTTTTTCAATCTTGCCACCCATCACGTCACCCATCTGCCCACCTCAACCACTAGCAGCTGTCTATCACTGTATAGCTCCACCCCTTTCCCCCCCAAATGCATGGTTTCAGATTCAAAGTGTGATTGTTTTGTCCATTGACAGTTAATGATGATGATATTTTCAGCTCAGCCTTTTTATTTATTTATTTATTTATTTTTTAGCTTTTTCCTCATAGCTCCTCACTGCCAGGCTACCTGCTGGTCCGGACTTGTGTGATCGGCCACATTGACGGTGATTGAGTGTCTGATAAGATCTGAGCTCTGGCTTTGGTTTCCATCAGGCCTCACTGTCCCTGACAGCCAGCGTGTTGTTCGTCTGCAAACAGTGGAGCGACTCTCGTCGACCACTTAGCCTTTGAATGCAGCTTTTTGGCTCTAGTGAGGGTTTACAAAGTCCACGTGTATGCAGTGAAGTACGGTTCTTTAAATACGATTCACACTCCTCCTTTATCTGAACAATGCAGTGTTTATGCCTGATGTGAGTCAGTGTCCTCGACCTTCTCTCCAACAGGTCTCCAAGCATCGCTTCCTATGCCGGGCCCATCGCCCCAGCAGGTCCACCCGTCCTCACCAGGATGGCTCCTCCGCTCCCCCCCCGGCCTGTGCAGCAGTCCTACCGTCCGTCCTACTCCTCCTTCCCGTCGTCGTACAGCCCCTACGGGAGCTCGCTGTACGGCGCCGGCTACAGCCCCTACTCCTACGGCGGCGCCGCCGGTTACGGCGCCGCGGCCGGTTATGGCATGGCGGGCTACAACCGCTTCGGCCACGGCGGCGAGGACGTCCCCCCCAGCCGCTTTGTGCAGCAGGCGGAGGAGAGCAGCCGCGGCGCCTTCCAGTCCATCGAGAGCATCGTGCAGGCCTTCAGCTCGGTCAGCATGATGCTGGACGCCACCTTCTCGGCTGTCTACAACAGCTTCCGCGCCGTGCTGGACGTGGCCAACCACATGACGCGGCTGCGTGCGCACCTCACCAGGGTCCTGTCGGCCTTCGCCCTGGTGCGCACGCTGCGCTACCTCTACCGCCGCCTGCAGAGGCTGCTGGGCCGCGGGTCGGCGGAGGAGGTGGAGGACTTGTGGGCCGACAGCGCCGGCGAGGCCCTGGCCACTCGCTCGCCAGCCGCTGCGGATCAGAGCGTCAAGTCCTGGCCCATCTTCCTGTTCTTCGCTGTGGTCATGGGGGGGCCGTACCTCATCTGGAAGCTGCTGAGCGCCGGCCCTGGCACTGCAGACAGTGGTAGGACTCCGCCTCTTTATACTGTTTTGCACTATTTTAGGTTATTTTTATATGCTCTGTTCACTTTATTCTTGTTTGCCCTATCTTCTGGCTGTTGTAACACCTAAATTTCCCCGTCATGGGACGAATAAAGGTTTATCTTATCTTATCTTATCTTAAGCTACATTTGGTACTGGGCCTGTAGGGCCTGTAGGGCACAATGCAAGTTTCTGCTTTAAGAAAGATGATTGTTGTCTTGCTTCTCCTTCTGCTTCTTCTCCTTCTCCTTCTTCTTCTGCTTCTGCTTCTGCTTCTCCTTCTTCTTCTCCTTCTCCTTCTCCTCCTCCTCCTTCTTCTTCTTCTCCTCCTTCTCCTCCTCCTTCTTCTTCTTCTCCTCCTTCTCCTCCTTCTTCTTCTGCTTCTTCTTCTTCTGCTTCTTCTGCTTCTGCTTCTTCTTCTTCCTCTTGTTCAGCGACTAACTGGGCCAGTGGAGAGGATGATCACGTGGTGGCCAGAGCAGAGTTTGACTTCTCTGCTGCGTCGGACGAGGAGATTTCTCTGCGAGCCGGAGACCTGATCAACCTGGCACCCAAAGGTGACGCCGGCACTCACTGAGCCGTCTTGCTATTTGTAGACTTTTTCTTTCTATGTTTGCAAGGGGACGTTTTCAAAGGTCGCCAGTGTTCTCCATGAGTGATCAGTGAACAATATTTAATCGCACTCTGCAACGCTTTGCTGTCAACCATTTAGAATGGTGTCAGACTTGAGAGAAATCTTCCCTTAAAGGTCATAAAATGCTTCTCTGGACGAACTGACTGATGTTGGGGAGGACGAGCACTTTGAACTTCTGTTACCTGTAGACCTATTTGCCTGCGTAGCTTAAGGTTTATCGTTTCATATTACTTTATCAATATTGTATTTAAATGTACAGATAATGTTATGAGCCAATAATTGCTGCTATGGCGATCCTGGAAACAGTCCTGCCAGCTGCTCCCGTGTTGACAGCTGTGTGCCGTGTTGTGGTTGTTTAGAGCACCAGCCCAGGGTGCGAGGCTGGCTGCTGGCCAGCGTGGACGGCCAGACCAGCGGCCTGGTGCCGGCCAACTACGTGAAGGTGCTGGGCAAGAGGAGAGGCCGCAAGCACGCCGAGGCGGAGAGGCCGGTCCAGGTCCAGCAGAACCACACGGAGGCCCTGCGGACAGGACACAGCACACACGCTCGGCCTGGTCCCGCCGCACAGGGCCTCGGCTCGACCTCCGCCGCTGACACGCTGCTAGAGTCGGTGTACGCAGAAACTCCAGCCCCTCCCCTCAGTGTGGCCGCAGCAGCCAGCAACTCAAGTGGGACCTCCAGCGGGACCTCCAGCGGGACCTCCGGCGGGACCTCCGGCGGGACCTCCGGCGGGACCTCCAGTGCGGAGCTCAACGTCCCAGCAAAAATAGACTTGTGAGCTTCGTGCACCGAGGCCTTTCGTTGTATGCAAGTGTGATTGTTTTGCCGACATTAGTAACCTAACTGATGATGAGTAGTTGGGAAGAAACACTGTAAAAAAATTGGACTTTAAAGAATCCTGACTTCTCTTCAAGAACTTCTTTAATTTCACCAAGTCCAGAGAACAAGATGCTTGTTAATCAACGGTGTGTTCTCTCTTCTTGTGTTCTGGAGGAAGGTATCAAAGTTGGATGATAACTTTACAACGAGTCAGTGTGTCAGTTTTCTCTGTGATATGCAGTCATTAATCTGCTCTGATACTGGATGTAGATTCCCAGATACTGAAGACAGCCATGTGTTTCAAATGTGCGTTTCATCTGTAAACACAAAGTGAGGAGACAAAGCCAGGATATATTTACTGTGGGTTTTTCAGTTTGTTTTTGTTTTTTGAAAGTTATAATGTTGCCCAAGTGTTGCCTCGACCTTCTGATTGGCTGCTGGGTTCTCTCTGCTGTTGTCTTTTGTCTAGAAATTATAATAGTAATAATTGAGCCATTCAGAAGACTAATTTTGCACATTTTAAACAGTTGCTCTCTAGAAGTGATTTTTGTAAATAGGTATTATTATAATTATTTTCAAAATAAAAACAAAGAAAAATCTTTCTGTGGTGTCTTCTTGCCTTTACCAAGTGAATACGATATGAAATGAAAGGAAAAACACTTTCTATCAATAATAAATCGATGATCCTGCACAGCAGATTTTTTTTAAATGTGACTAATAAACGGCAATAATATATGTATGATATAGTGTTAACTTTACATCGACACAAGAAATTAAAAGTTTTTCCAGTCGGTGGCGCTGTTTCGAGCTGTGAAACATGGTGGAGCCAGTCACGCATGCGCACCTAACTGCGTAGCAACCACCTGAAACACCGGGCAGAGAGAAGAGATCCCTCCTGTGGAACCGAGTGGCGGAATAACCACAATTATGAGTCAATGTGCAGCGTGAAAATGACGCAGTGGGCGTCGACACTGAATTAAAGCAAAGGCCGAGGATAAATGACAATAGGTGAGTGATGGTGACGGTGCAATGATCGACGTCACGTAATGTTATTTATCCCCATTCATTGAAGGGCGCACACGCTTTAAGAAAAAATACAAATAACAATGTACTGTGTGTGGTATTAGAATAAAGTTACTTGAGGAATCCCCCTGACAAAAAAGAAAAGAAAAGACATTTAAAAAAAAAAAAAAAAAAAACTACTGACGAAACGCTGCGGCCAAACTCGTGTCGCAAGAAGAAATAAGGTTTTTTTTTTCCGACTGCACGTAAAGGCACCAGATCCTGTCCCGCACAGTGAGTTCCAACGCTGAAGGAGGCACCACATTCGCCGCGGTGCTTCTTAGGTTTCGATTCCACCTTAAAAATCCGCAATTTGACCGCTAGATGGCAGTGCTTATCCCAACACTTTTCAACATATAGAGTTCAGCGAATCATTATGTCCATGTTCAGGTGGATTGTTTCGTAAATTATGCAGTAGAAATGGACATGTGAGACATCATTGTAAAGCCTGGGAGCTCTACTTTTATATTCAGTTGACATTTTTCATGGGAAATCATTTTTGGCATTTTTGGGGAGACTCCAAAGATGATAACTTTGCCATTGACCCTAGCTCCCACCCTAGGTTAGGGTTTCAGGGTTCCTCACTTACTACATGGGAGCTCTACTATCACTTGGGGCCACTTGCAGGCTCATCAGGATCCCTAAAGAAGCGCCCACACCAAAGTTGGGGCTACTAACACGTGAGGAACCCCGAAACACTAACCCTAATTTCAGCTAACCCTAACCCTAACCCTAGTTTCAGGCTTATCGTTAACCCTAATTCAATGCAAGTCTATGGGGCGAAATTTCAACTTTGTCCTAGAGACATGGGGACACGTTCAGGTTCATCAGGGGCCCCCAAGACACACCCATGCCAAATTTGGGGCTTGTAGTACTTGAGGAACCCCGAAACCCTAACCCTAATTTCAGCTAACCCTAACCCTAACCCTAGTTTCAGGCTTATCGTTAACCCTAATTCAATGCAAGTCTATGGGGCGAAATTTCAACTTTGTCCTAGAGACATGGGGACACGTTCAGGTTCATCAGGGGCCCCCAAGACACACCCATGCCAAATTTGGGGCTTGTAGTACTTGAGGAACCCCGAAACCCTAACCCTAATTTCAGCTAACCCTAACCCTAACCCTAGTTTCAGGCTTATCGTTAACCCTAATTCAATGCAAGTCTATGGGGCGAAATTTCAACTTTGTCCTAGAGACATGGGGACACGTTCAGGTTCATCAGGGGCCCCCAAGACACACCCATGCCAAATTTGGGGCTTGTAGTACTTGAGGAACCCCAAAACCCTAACCCTAATTTCAGCTAACCCTAACCCTAACCCTAGTTTCAGGCTTATCGTTAACCCTAATTCAATGCAAGTCTATGGGGCGAAATTTCAACTTTGTCCTAGAGACATGGGGACACGTTCAGGTTCATCAGGGGCCCCCAAGACACACCCATGCCAAATTTGGGGCTTGTAGTACTTGAGGAACCCCGAAACCCTAACCCTAATTTCAGCTAACCCTAACCCTAACCCTAGTTTCAGACTTATCGTTAAACCTAATTCAATGCAAGTCTATGGTGCGAAATTTCAACTTTGTCCTAGAGACATGGGGACACGTTCAGGTTCATCAGGGGCCCCCAAGACACACCCATGCCAAATTTGGGGCTTGTAGTACTTGAGGAACCCCGAAACCCTAACCCTAATTTCAGCTAACCCTAACCCTAACCCTAGTTTCAGGCTTATCGTTAACCCTAATTCAATGCAGGTCTATGGGGCGAAATTTCAACTTTGTCCTAGAGACATGGGGACACGTTCAGGTTCATCAGGGGCCCCCAAGACACACCCATGCCAAATTTGGGGCTTGTAGTACTTGAGGAACCCCGAAACCCTAACCCTAATTTCAGCTAACCCTAACCCTAACCCTAGTTTCAGGCTTATCGTTAACCCTAATTCAATGCAAGTCTATGGGGCGAAATTTCAACTTTGTCCTAGAGACATGGGGACACGTTCAAGTTCATCAGGGGCCCCCAAGACACACCCATGCCAAATTTGGGGCTTCTAGTACTTGAGGAACCCCGAAACCCTAACCCTAATTTCAGCTAACCTTAACCCTAACCCTAGTTTCAGGCTTATCGTTAACCCTAATTCAATGCAAGTCTATGGGGCGAAATTTCAACTTTGTCCTAGAGACATGGGGCCACTTGCTTTTTCATCAGGAGCCCCCAAGAAGCGCCCACACCAAATTTGGGGCTTCTAGTACTTGAGGAACCGTAACCCTAACCCTAACCCTAACCCTAGCTTCAGCTTTATTTCAATGCAAGTCTATGGGGTGAAATGTCAACTTTGTCCTAGAGACATGGGGCCACTTGCTTTTTCATCAGGAGCCCCCAAGAAGCGACCACACCAAATTTGGGGCTTCTAGTACTTGAGGAACCATAACCCTAACCCTAACCCTAACCCAAGTTTCAGGCTTATCGTTAGCCCTAATTCAATGCAAGTCTATGGGGCGAAATGTCAACTTTGTCCTAGAGACATGGGGACATGTTCAGGTTCATCAGGGGCCCCCAAGACACACCCATGCCAAATTTGGGGCTTGTAGTACTTGAGGAACCCCGAAACCCTAACCCTAATTTCAGCTAACCTTAACCCTAACCCTAGTTTCAGGCTTATCGTTAACCCTAATTCAATGCAAGTCTATGGGGCGAAATTTCAACTTTGTCCTAGAGACATGGGGACACGTTCAGGTTCATCAGGGGCCCCCAAGACACACCCATGCCAAATTTGGGGCTTCTAGTACTTGAGGAACCCCGAAACCCTAACCCTAATTTCAGCTAACCCTAACCCTAACCCTAGTTTCAGGCTTATCGTTAACCCTAATTCAATGCAAGTCTATGGGGCGAAATTTCAACTTTGTCCTAGAGACATGGGGACACGTTCAGGTTCATCAGGGGCCCCCAAGACACACCCATGCCAAATTTGGGGCTTGTAGTACTTGAGGAACCCCCGAAACCCTAACCCTAATTTCAGCTAACCCTAACCCTAACCCTAGTTTCAGGCTTATCGTTAACCCTATTTCAATGCAAGTCTATGGGGTGAAATGTCAACTTTGTCCTAGAGACATGGGGCCACTTGCTTTTTCATCAGGAGCCCCCAAGAAGCGCCCACACCAAATTTGGGGCTTCTAGTACTTGAGGAACCGTAACCCTAACCCTAACCCTAACCCTAGCTTCAGCCTTATTTCAATACAAGTCTATGGGGTGAAATGTCAACTTTGTCCTAGAGACATGGGGCCACTTGCTTTTTCATCAGGAGCCCCCAAGAAGCACCCACACCAAATTTGGGGCTTCTAGTACTTGAGGAACCGTAACCCTAACCCTAACCCTAGCTTCAGCCTTATTTCAATGCAAGTCTATGGGGTGAAATGTCAACTTTGTCCTAGAGACATGGGGCCACTTGCTTTTTCATCAGGAGCCCCCAAGAAGCGCCCACACCAAATTTGGGGCTTCTAGTACTTGAGGAACCGTAACCCTAACCCTAACCCTAACCCTAGCTTCAGCCTTATTTCAATGCAAGTCTATGGGGTGAAATGTCAACGTTGTCCTAGAGACATGGGGCCACTTGCTTTTTCATCAGGAGCCCCCAAGAAGCGCCCACACCAAATCTGGGGCTTCTAGTACTTGAGGAACCGTAACCCTAACCCTAACCCTAACCCTAGCTTCAGCCTTATTTCAATGCAAGTCTATGGGGTGAAATGTCAACGTTGTCCTAGAGACATGGGGCCACTTGCTTTTTCATCAGGAGCCCCCAAGAAGCGCCCACACCAAATTTGGGGCTTCTAGTACTTGAGGAACCGTAACCCTAACCCTAACCCTAACCCTAGCTTCAGCCTTATTTCAATGCAAGTCTATGGGGTGAAATGTCAACTTTGTCCTAGAGACATGGGGCCACTTGCTTTTTCATCAGGAGCCCCCAAGAAGCGCCCACACCAAATTTGGGGCTTCTAGTACTTGAGGAACCGTAACCCTAACCCTAACCCTAACCCTAGCTTCAGCCTTATTTCAATGCAAGTCTATGGGGTGAAATGTCAACTTTGTCCTAGAGACATGAGGCCACTTGCTTTTTCATCAGGAGCCCCCAAGAAGCGCCCACACCAAATTTGGGGCTTCTAGTACTTGAGGAACCGTAACCCTAACCCTAACCCTAACCCTAGCTTCAGCCTTATTTCAATGCAAGTCTATGGGGTGAAATGTCAACTTTGTCCTAGAGACATGGGGCCACTTGCTTTTTCATCAGGAGCCCCCAAGAAGCGCCCACACCAAATTTGGGGCTTCTAGTACTTGAGGAACCGTAACCCTAACCCTAACCCTAACCCTAGCTTCAGCCTTATTTCAATGCAAGTCTATGGGGTGAAATGTCAACTTTGTCCTAGAGACATGGGGCCACTTGCTTTTTCATCAGGAGCCCCCAAGAAGCGCCCACACCAAATTTGGGGCTTCTAGTACTTGAGGAACCGTAACCCTAACCCTAACCCTAACCCTAGCTTCAGCCTTATTTCAATACAAGTCTATGGGGTGAAATGTCAACTTTGTCCTAGAGACATGGGGCCACTTGCTTTTTCATCAAGAGCCCCCAAGAAGCGCCCACACCAAATTTGGGGCTTCTAGTACTTGAGGAACCGTAACCCTAACCCTAACCCTAACCCTAACCCTAGCTTCAGCCTTATTTCAATACAAGTCTATGGGGTGAAATGTCAACTTTGTCCTAGAGACATGGGGCCACTTGCTTTTTCATCAGGAGCCCCCAAGAAGCGCCCACACCAAATTTGGGGCTTCTAGTACTTGAGGAACCGTAACCCTAACCCTAACCCTAACCCTAGCTTCAGCCTTATTTCAATGCAAGTCTATGGGGTGAAATGTCAACTTTGTCCTAGAGACATGGGGCCACTTGCTTTTTCATCAGGAGCCCCCAAGAAGCGCCCACACCAAATTTGGGGCTTCTAGTACTTGAGGAACCGTAACCCTAACCCTAACCCTAACCCTAGCTTCAGCCTTATTTCAATGCAAGTCTATGGGGTGAAATGTCAACGTTGTCCTAGAGACATGGGGCCACTTGCTTTTTCATCAAGAGCCCCCAAGAAGCGCCCACACCAAATTTGGGGCTTCTAGTACTTGAGGAACCGTAACCCTAACCCTAACCCTAACCCTAGCTTCAGCCTTATTTCAATGCAAGTCTATGGGGTGAAATGTCAACTTTGTCCTAGAGACATGGGGCCACTTGCTTTTTCATCAGGAGCCCCCAAGAAGCGCCCACACCAAATTTGGGGCTTCTAGTACTTGAGGAACCGTAACCCTAACCCTAACCCTAACCCTAGCTTCAGCCTTATTTCAATACAAGTCTATGGGGTGAAATGTCAACTTTGTCCTAGAGACATGGGGCCACTTGCTTTTTCATCAGGAGCCCCCAAGAAGCGCCCACACCAAATTTGGGGCTTCTAGTACTTGAGGAACCGTAACCCTAACCCTAACCCTAGCTTCAGCCTTATTTCAATGCAAGTCTATGGGGTGAAATGTCAACTTTGTCCTAGAGACATGGGGCCACTTGCTTTTTCATCAGGAGCCCCCAAGAAGCGCCCACACCAAATTTGGGGCTTCTAGTACTTGAGGAACCGTAACCCTAACCCTAACCCTAACCCTAACCCTAGCTTCAGCCTTATTTCAATGCAAGTCTATGGGGTGAAATGTCAACGTTGTCCTAGAGACATGGGGCCACTTGCTTTTTCATCAGGAGCCCCCAAGAAGCGCCCACACCAAATCTGGGGCTTCTAGTACTTGAGGAACCGTAACCCTAACCCTAACCCTAACCCTAGCTTCAGCCTTATTTCAATGCAAGTCTATGGGGTGAAATGTCAACGTTGTCCTAGAGACATGGGGCCACTTGCTTTTTCATCAGGAGCCCCCAAGAAGCGCCCACACCAAATTTGGGGCTTCTAGTACTTGAGGAACCGTAACCCTAACCCTAACCCTAACCCTAGATTCAGCCTTATTTCAATACAAGTCTATGGGGTGAAATGTCAACTTTGTCCTAGAGACATGGGGCCACTTGCTTTTTCATCAGGAGCCCCCAAGAAGCGCCCACACCAAATTTGGGGCTTCTAGTACTTGAGGAACCGTAACCCTAACCCTAACCCTAACCCTAGCTTCAGCCTTATTTCAATGCAAGTCTATGGGGTGAAATGTCAACTTTGTCCTAGAGACATGGGGCCACTTGCTTTTTCATCAGGAGCCCCCAAGAAGCGCCCACACCAAATTTGGGGCTTCTAGTACTTGAGGAACCGTAACCCTAACCCTAACCCTAACCCTAGCTTCAGCCTTATTTCAATGCAAGTCTATGGGGTGAAATGTCAACTTTGTCCTAGAGACATGGGGCCACTTGCTTTTTCATCAGGAGCCCCCAAGAAGCGCCCACACCAAATTTGGGGCTTCTAGTACTTGAGGAACCGTAACCCTAACCCTAACCCTAACCCTAGCTTCAGCCTTATTTCAATACAAGTCTATGGGGTGAAATGTCAACTTTGTCCTAGAGACATGGGGCCACTTGCTTTTTCATCAAGAGCCCCCAAGAAGCGCCCACACCAAATTTGGGGCTTCTAGTACTTGAGGAACCGTAACCCTAACCCTAACCCTAACCCTAGCTTCAGCCTTATTTCAATACAAGTCTATGGGGTGAAATGTCAACTTTGTCCTAGAGACATGGGGCCACTTGCTTTTTCATCAAGAGCCCCCAAGAAGCGCCCACACCAAATTTGGGGCTTCTAGTACTTGAGGAACCGTAACCCTAACCCTAACCCTAACCCTAGCTTCAGCCTTATTTCAATGCAAGTCTATGGGGTGAAATGTCAACTTTGTCCTAGAGACATGGGGCCACTTGCTTTTTCATCAGGAGCCCCCAAGAAGCGCCCACACCAAATTTGGGGCTTCTAGTACTTGAGGAACCGTAACCCTAACCCTAACCCTAGCTTCAGCCTTATTTCAATACAAGTCTATGGGGTGAAATGTCAACTTTGTCCTAGAGACATGGGGCCACTTGCTTTTTCATCAGGAGCCCCCAAGAAGCGCCCACACCAAATTTGGGGCTTCTAGTACTTGAGGAACCGTAACCCTAACCCTAACCCTAACCCTAGCTTCAGCCTTATTTCAATGCAAGTCTATGGGGTGAAATGTCAACTTTGTCCTAGAGACATGAGGCCACTTGCTTTTTCATCAGGAGCCCCCAAGAAGCGCCCACACCAAATTTGGGGCTTCTAGTACTTGAGGAACCGTAACCCTAACCCTAACCCTAACCCTAGCTTCAGCCTTATTTCAATACAAGTCTATGGGGTGAAATGTCAACTTTGTCCTAGAGACATGGGGCCACTTGCTTTTTCATCAAGAGCCCCCAAGAAGCGCCCACACCAAATTTGGGGCTTCTAGTACTTGAGGAACCGTAACCCTAACCCTAACCCTAACCCTAGCTTCAGCCTTATTTCAATGCAAGTCTATGGGGTGAAATGTCAACTTTGTCCTAGAGACATGGGGCCACTTGCTTTTTCATCAGGAGCCCCCAAGAAGCGCCCACACCAAATTTGGGGCTTCTAGTACTTGAGGAACCGTAACCCTAACCCTAACCCTAGCTTCAGCCTTATTTCAATACAAGTCTATGGGGTGAAATGTCAACTTTGTCCTAGAGACATGGGGCCACTTGCTTTTTCATCAGGAGCCCCCAAGAAGCGCCCACACCAAATTTGGGGCTTCTAGTACTTGAGGAACCGTAACCCTAACCCTAACCCTAACCCTAGCTTCAGCCTTATTTCAATGCAAGTCTATGGGGTGAAATGTCAACTTTGTCCTAGAGACATGGGGCCACTTGCTTTTTCATCAGGAGCCCCCAAGAAGCGCCCACACCAAATTTGGGGCTTCTAGTACTTGAGGAACCGTAACCCTAACCCTAACCCTAACCCTAGCTTCAGCCTTATTTCAATACAAGTCTATGGGGTGAAATGTCAACTTTGTCCTAGAGACATGGGGCCACTTGCTTTTTCATCAGGAGCCCCCAAGAAGCGCCCACACCAAATTTGGGGCTTCTAGTACTTGAGGAACCGTAACCCTAACCCTAACCCTAACCCTAGCTTCAGCCTTATTTCAATGCAAGTCTATGGGGTGAAATGTCAACTTTGTCCTAGAGACATGGGGCCACTTGCTTTTTCATCAGGAGCCCCCAAGAAGCGCCCACACCAAATTTGGGGCTTCTAGTACTTGAGGAACCGTAACCCTAACCCTAACCCTAGCTTCAGCCTTATTTCAATACAAGTCTATGGGGTGAAATGTCAACTTTGTCCTAGAGACATGGGGCCACTTGCTTTTTCATCAGGAGCCCCCAAGAAGCGCCCACACCAAATTTGGGGCTTCTAGTACTTGAGGAACCGTAACCCTAACCCTAACCCTAACCCTAGCTTCAGCCTTATTTCAATGCAAGTCTATGGGGTGAAATGTCAACTTTGTCCTAGAGACATGGGGCCACTTGCTTTTTCATCAGGAGCCCCCAAGAAGCGCCCACACCAAATTTGGGGCTTCTAGTACTTGAGGAACCGTAACCCTAACCCTAACCCTAACCCTAGCTTCAGCCTTATTTCAATGCAAGTCTATGGGGTGAAATGTCAACTTTGTCCTAGAGACATGGGGCCACTTGCTTTTTCATCAGGAGCCCCCAAGAAGCGCCCACACCAAATTTGGGGCTTCTAGTACTTGAGGAACCGTAACCCTAACCCTAACCCTAGCTTCAGCCTTATTTCAATACAAGTCTATGGGGTGAAATGTCAACTTTGTCCTAGAGACATGGGGCCACTTGCTTTTTCATCAGGAGCCCCCAAGAAGCGCCCACACCAAATTTGGGGCTTCTAGTACTTGAGGAACCGTAACCCTAACCCTAACCCTAACCCTAGCTTCAGCCTTATTTCAATGCAAGTCTATGGGGTGAAATGTCAACTTTGTCCTAGAGACATGGGGCCACTTGCTTTTTCATCAGGAGCCCCCAAGAAGCGCCCACACCAAATTTGGGGCTTCTAGTACTTGAGGAACCGTAACCCTAACCCTAACCCTAGCTTCAGCCTTATTTCAATGCAAGTCTATGGGGTGAAATGTCAACGTTGTCCTAGAGACATGGGGCCACTTGCTTTTTCATCAAGAGCCCCCAAGAAGCGCCCACACCAAATTTGGGGCTTCTAGTACTTGAGGAACCGTAACCCTAACCCTAACCCTAACCCTAGCTTCAGCCTTATTTCAATGCAAGTCTATGGGGTGAAATGTCAACTTTGTCCTAGAGACATGGGGCCACTTGCTTTTTCATCAGGAGCCCCCAAGAAGCGCCCACACCAAATTTGGGGCTTCTAGTACTTGAGGAACCGTAACCCTAACCCTAACCCTAACCCTAGCTTCAGCCTTATTTCAATGCAAGTCTATGGGGTGAAATGTCAACGTTGTCCTAGAGACATGGGGCCACTTGCTTTTTCATCAGGAGCCCCCAAGAAGCACCCACACCAAATTTGGGGCTTCTAGTACTTGAGGAACCGTAACCCTAACCCTAACCCTAACCCTAGCTTCAGCCTTATTTCAATACAAGTCTATGGGGTGAAATGTCAACTTTGTCCTAGAGACATGGGGCCACTTGCTTTTTCATCAGGAGCCCCCAAGAAGCGCCCACACCAAATCTGGGGCTTCTAGTACTTGAGGAACCGTAACCCTAACCCTAACCCTAACCCTAGCTTCAGCCTTATTTCAATGCAAGTCTATGGGGTGAAATGTCAACTTTGTCCTAGAGACATGGGGCCACTTGCTTTTTCATCAGGAGCCCCCAAGAAGCGCCCACACCAAATTTGGGGCTTCTAGTACTTGAGGAACCGTAACCCTAACCCTAACCCTAGCTTCAGCCTTATTTCAATACAAGTCTATGGGGTGAAATGTCAACTTTGTCCTAGAGACATGGGGCCACTTGCTTTTTCATCAGGAGCCCCCAAGAAGCGCCCACACCAAATTTGGGGCTTCTAGTACTTGAGGAACCGTAACCCTAACCCTAACCCTAACCCTAGCTTCAGCCTTATTTCAATGCAAGTCTATGGGGTGAAATGTCAACGTTGTCCTAGAGACATGGGGCCACTTGCTTTTTCATCAGGAGCCCCCAAGAAGCACCCACACCAAATTTGGGGCTTCTAGTACTTGAGGAACCGTAACCCTAACCCTAACCCTAACCCTAGCTTCAGCCTTATTTCAATACAAGTCTATGGGGTGAAATGTCAACTTTGTCCTAGAGACATGGGGCCACTTGCTTTTTCATCAGGAGCCCCCAAGAAGCGCCCACACCAAATTTGGGGCTTCTAGTACTTGAGGAACCGTAACCCTAACCCTAACCCTAACCCTAGCTTCAGCCTTATTTCAATGCAAGTCTATGGGGTGAAATGTCAACTTTGTCCTAGAGACATGGGGCCACTTGCTTTTTCATCAGGAGCCCCCAAGAAGCGCCCACACCAAATTTGGGGCTTCTAGTACTTGAGGAACCGTAACCCTAACCCTAACCCTAGCTTCAGCCTTATTTCAATACAAGTCTATGGGGTGAAATGTCAACTTTGTCCTAGAGACATGGGGCCACTTGCTTTTTCATCAGGAGCCCCCAAGAAGCGCCCACACCAAATTTGGGGCTTCTAGTACTTGAGGAACCGTAACCCTAACCCTAACCCTAACCCTAGCTTCAGCCTTATTTCAATGCAAGTCTATGGGGTGAAATGTCAACTTTGTCCTAGAGACATGGGGCCACTTGCTTTTTCATCAGGAGCCCCCAAGAAGCGCCCACACCAAATTTGGGGCTTCTAGTACTTGAGGAACCGTAACCCTAACCCTAACCCTAACCCTAGCTTCAGCCTTATTTCAATGCAAGTCTATGGGGTGAAATGTCAACTTTGTCCTAGAGACATGGGGCCACTTGCTTTTTCATCAGGAGCCCCCAAGAAGCGCCCACACCAAATTTGGGGCTTCTAGTACTTGAGGAACCGTAACCCTAACCCTAACCCTAGCTTCAGCCTTATTTCAATGCAAGTCTATGGGGTGAAATGTCAACTTTGTCCTAGAGACATGGGGCCACTTGCTTTTTCATCAGGAGCCCCCAAGAAGCGCCCACACCAAATTTGGAGCTTCTAGTACTTGAGGAACCGTAACCCTAACCCTAACCCTAACCCTAGCTTCAGCCTTATTTCAATGCAAGTCTATGGGGTGAAATGTCAACTTTGTCCTAGAGACATGGGGCCACTTGCTTTTTCATCAGGAGCCCCCAAGAAGCGCCCACACCAAATTTGGGGCTTCTAGTACTTGAGGAACCGTAACCCTAACCCTAACCCTAGCTTCAGCCTTATTTCAATGCAAGTCTATGGGGTGAAATGTCAACGTTGTCCTAGAGACATGGGGCCACTTGCTTTTTCATCAAGAGCCCCCAAGAAGCGCCCACACCAAATTTGGGGCTTCTAGTACTTGAGGAACCGTAACCCTAACCCTAACCCTAACCCTAGCTTCAGCCTTATTTCAATGCAAGTCTATGGGGTGAAATGTCAACGTTGTCCTAGAGACATGGGGCCACTTGCTTTTTCATCAGGAGCCCCCAAGAAGCACCCACACCAAATTTGGGGCTTCTAGTACTTGAGGAACCGTAACCCTAACCCTAACCCTAACCCTAGCTTCAGCCTTATTTCAATACAAGTCTATGGGGTGAAATGTCAACTTTGTCCTAGAGACATGGGGCCACTTGCTTTTTCATCAGGAGCCCCCAAGAAGCGCCCACACCAAATCTGGGGCTTCTAGTACTTGAGGAACCGTAACCCTAACCCTAACCCTAACCCTAGCTTCAGCCTTATTTCAATGCAAGTCTATGGGGTGAAATGTCAACTTTGTCCTAGAGACATGGGGCCACTTGCTTTTTCATCAGGAGCCCCCAAGAAGCGCCCACACCAAATTTGGGGCTTCTAGTACTTGAGGAACCGTAACCCTAACCCTAACCCTAACCCTAGTTCCAGGCTTATCGTTAACACTAATTCAATGCAAGTCTATGGGGCGAAATTTCAACTTTGTCCTAGAGACATGGGGACACGTTCAGGTTCATCAGGGGCCCCCAAGAAGCGCCCACACCAAATTTGGGGCTTCTAGTACTTGAGGAACCCCGAAACCCTAACCCTATTTTCAGCTAACCCTAACCCTAACCCTAGTTTCAGGCTTATCGTTAACCCTAATTCAATGCAAGTCTTTAGGGCGAAATTTCAACTTTGTCCTAGAGACATGGGGACACGTTCAGGTTCATCAGGAGCCCCCAAGACACACCCATGCCAAATTTGGGGCTTGTAGTACTTGAGGAACCCCAAAACCCTAACCTAGGGCAAAGTTGTCATCTTTGTAGTTTCCCCAAAAAGGCCAAAAATGATTTCCCATGAAATATGTCAACTGATTATAAAAGTAGAGCTCCCAGGCTTTACAATGATGCCTCACATGTCCATTTCTACTGTATAGTTTTCGAAACAATCCACCTGAACATGGACATAATGATTCGCTGAATTTTATATGTTGAAAAGTGATGGGATGAACACTGCCATCTAGCGGTCAAACTGCGGAATTTCTTTTTAAGGTGGAATCGAAACCTAAGAAGCACCGCGGCGAATGCTAGCTAACTGTCACCGTGTGTGTGTGTGTGTGTGTGTGTGTGTGTGTGTGTGTGTGTGTGTGTGTGTGTGTGTGTGTGTGTGTGTGTGTGTTGTCGCAGTGCTTGCAGTGGCTACAGTTGGCCGCTAGGAGAGAACCTGCTGCTGCTGCTGCTGCTGCTGCTGCTGCACCATCATCCTCCTCCTCCGCCTCCTCACCGTCACCATGATGACTGCAGACCGACAGTAGCGCTCTGCTCTCGGGGAGACCGCTGGACCAGAGCTCACCTCACACCAGTAACTACAGCTGTACCTCTGCATGCCTGCTTGTGACGTGATGTCTTTCTAAACGCACGTGACTTGCTCCGAGCTAACAGGCGCGTGAGCGAAGACAGGGATGCTCGGCCTGTGCTAGCAACGGCTGCGCTCACTGACTCCAGCTGACTGACCTGATTCCAGCCTCATCGAGCGTCAAATGCGCACTTCTTCGGCCTCGTTTCAAAAAGCAGCTTGAATTCTGAATTTTAGAGAGCGTCGGATGTTGCAGCAAGGTTTGTGTCTAATGGGACAAAATAGTTGAATTTTCCATTGAGTGACGCATTTCCTTAAAAAACGGAACAAAAGACAGACAGCGAATCAGATGTAGGCAGTTACGTTATTAAGACTTTATGAGAATATATTTGTTGAATAGAGATCGACAGATGGATAAGTTAGGATAATTTATTTATTTATTTTTATCTACAGAGCTGTGAGATCTCCAAGCTTGCAATGTTTGAACTGAGAAATATGGGTTTTTAAAAATAAATAAATAAATAAATAAATCTTCTTGATTTAGCAGTTAAATTTCTACTTTTTTTAAATCAGAGTTCTTTTTTTTTTTTCACTGCTGTGTCTTTTGGGTTCTCGTCTGTGTTGAATTGCAGAGATGAGCCGCTTCTCCTTGGACAACAACAACTTTCCCTATGACAACAACGTGCTGGTTCTGGACATGGTGCTGGGCTCGCTGTGGGGAATATCCCAGCCCATCAACTGGGACAATGTGGCCAAACTGGTCCCGGGCTTTACTCCCAATGAGGTAACCACACCCACACGTCATCCTTCGTTCTCTTGTCAGAACCTCCGCCTGGTTCTGCGACTCGAGGTCCGTGGTGACGAGATCTTGTTGTTGTTGTTGTTGTTGTTGTTGAGTGGCACCGATGTGATCTTTGCAGTGCGCTCACCGCTTTGAGGAGCTGAAGCTCACCGGGGGTTTCCCACTCGTGGACAACCAGTGTAACACAGTGACAGACAGAGGAGGCTCCTCCCTGTCAGACAGTGGCAGCACGCAGCTGGAGCCTGGAGGTGCAGTGGACACAGGGGGCAGCAGAGGCACAGGTCAGTGGTCCTCGGAGCCAGTTGATAATCCAGTGTCACTGCAGAGCGGTGCTAGATGCTGGTGGAACCCCCCCCGCTGGGTGCCACTGCTGCATTCTCCAGTGACTGTCAGGTCCGTCCTCCTGTTCTAATGCAGCTGTCAATCACAGCCCCCGGTGGGCTGAAACTGTAACACACACACACACACACCTCAGTGTCGTGGTGTTTAATTAGGAGGCGGTCAAAGCACCGATCAGAGCAGACCGCGACTCGTCCCGTCTTCATGTGCTGCCAACAGGTCCCAAAGCCACGCCGTCGGAACGGGTGGCTGCAGCGGAGAAGGAGAAAAGAGTGTCGGCAGAGGACAACGAGAAACATCTCAAGCCCAGAGAGTAACCAGCAGTTCCACTCAAAGCTCACTCACTTCCTTCTTTCATCTCTGCTTCATTTCATTCGTCACAAATCCAGCGTTTGCAATGTATTTGATGTCTGCGTCTCCAAAATAAAAATATATTTTTATTGGGTGGGGTGGGGGTGATGTTTTGCTTGATTGCAGTCCTAACATGGTCATCCATGTGTGCGACGAGACCAAGAACGTGAGGCAGGACTTCACGTGTCCCAGAGACCTGCTGGTGAAGGAGATGCGCTACTTTGCCGAGTACCTCTCAGTGGACCCCCAGCGCTGGGAGGAGGTGGACATCTCGGTGCACTGCGACGTGCACATCTTCGACTGGCTCATGAACTACGTGAGGAGGAACTCGGCGGGGGAGGAGAAGAAGGACAAACCCAGGCTGGGTAACTCCAGCACACACACACACACACACACACACACTCTTCTGGTGTGTGTTGATGGGTGGACGTGACTCAGTGTGTCTGCTGGGTCCTTGGCTGTGTGTTCTGTGCCGTGTGCTGGTTGGTCACGTGTTGGTTTGTCGGTTACAGAGCCCAGCAATGTCATCTCCATCCTGATCTCCTCCGAGTTCTTGAAGATGGATTCGTTAGTAAGTGTTGTGACGTCATGTGACTTTGGTGACCATGTCTCCTGGGCCAGCTGTTATCCCAGAGAAGCGAAACCAGCGGTTAGCAGATGTTCTGGTAACCCTAACCCTAACCCTAACCCTAACCCTAGGCCTCCCAGCTGGTTTTCACCAAACTCCAGTTGATTCAGGGTCCAAACGGGTCGCTGGTTCCAGTCCTGGAATAACACTTGGTTCCAGTGAGTTTAATGCTGAAGGAGAAGAGTCTTGAAGTTTCAGGGATGTTTATTGTTTGATTGTTTAAACCGGTAATTGAATGATTGAGAGGAAGAGCATGAGGGTGTGTTTTTAATTCATCAGACCATCGGAGTTAGTCGCAGCTCTGCGGTTGATGTTGCATGGGTGTCGCTCTCATGCTTCAGTGACTCGTTGTTGCAGCTTCAATTCAGTGTGGGAAACACCTTCACACAGAATGACTGTCTGGGTGCCACATGAATGCAGTGCAGAGGGGAATTACGACCTCGGACGGCACTTTATCTTTAACACGCGCCGCAATAACTGAGACGTCTCGGTGTGAAAACATCAAAGTCCCCGCATCTTCATCCGCCAGCAGGTGGCAGTGGGAGACGCTCACACTCAGGCGTATTAACGTGAGGCAGTGCGATGACGGTAGTGTGCGGCATGCGGTGATGGGATGTGCTGTGCCCGCTTGCTGCAGGTGGAGGAGTGCATCCACTACTGCCACAAACACATCAGCGCCATCGTGGCCACGCCCTGCAACATGAACTGCATCAACGGCAACCTGACCAATCGCATCGCGGAGCTCTTCACGCACACCGAGGCCGACGACATCAGGGACAAGAAGGACAAGTTCAAAAGGTGAGCCGCAGATCCGGCTCGGTGAGCCGCTACCGAAGTGCACCTGGGAGCCGTTTAATGACGGCCAAGGCTGAAGCAGGAAGAGATGTGGACTGACGGTCACAGCGGCCTCGGGGCGGTCGTCACTCATCAAGTGTGCTTCCCTCCCAGCAAGTTGTTCCAGAAGAAGATCGAGCGTCTCTTTGATGCCAGCCACCGCAGCAGAGACTCACCTGGGAACGCCTCCACTCTCTACAGGTGAGCCAGGCTAGAGTTATCCCTGCTTTAACTTAGCTCCCTGTGTGAGCCAGGCTGGAGTTATCCCTGGTTTAACTTAGCTCCCTGTGTGAGCCAGGCTGGAGTTATCCCTGGTTTAACTTAGCTCCCTGTGAGCCAGGCTGGAGTTATCCCTGGTTTAACTTAGCTCCCTGTGTGAGCCAGGCTGGAGTTATCCCTGCTTTAACTTAGCTCCCTGTGTGAGCCAGGCTAGAGTTATCCCTGCTTTAACTTAGCTCCCTGTGAGCCAGGCTAGAGTTATCCCTGCTTTAACTTAGCTCCCTGTGAGCCAGGCTAGAGTTATCCCTGTCTCTGGTTTGAGTTATCCCTCTGTCTCTGGTTCAAGTTAACTCCCTGTGTGAACCCTAAACCCAGAGTCTCTCTCTTCAGGGCAAACAGACTCAGTTTTCACTAAACCTGCTTTTTCAAAGATTAGTTTAGTTTTTTCTTCTTTCTTTAATTTGATTTGGAGCGAGCTGATTGGTGGCGTGCGTGTGCACTGACAGATGTGGCCTGTGCCTGAAGCTGCTGACCAAAGACACCGAGCGGAAGATCTCTTGCGTTCCAGGGAAAATCAACGTTGACTGGCGAGGAGACATCATCTACACTCACATCAGGTGTGAGCCGTCGGCCACAGGCGTTCAATGCTGGAGCGGTTCATGGTCCCACCAGCAACAGGAAGCTGCCTGCACCTGTTTGGGAGACCAACACTTGATGGTGGTCTTTGCGTTGGTTTGCAGGCAGAGGAGCTGGGACGCCCATGACTACATCACTGGCCTGTATGAAGAGCTCAAGTCCTGGGTGCTGGTCTACTGGAGGATCTGGGGTACCATCAACTACCTGAGCTGCTCCAGGTGCCACCAGGTTGGTGGGAGTGGCTGTGGGAGTGTCTGCCACCAAGCAGGCAGGGTGTGATGGGCTGCGAGGTTGAAACTAGAGGACAACACAAGGTCACACAGCTGCTCCAGGCAGCAGCGGCAGCAGCAGCAGCAGCAGCAGCAGCAGCAGCAGCGGCATTGAGGCCTTTGACCGAGCTGAGAGAAGCAACCAGTGCAGCTGCATCCATTCACACACAGTCAGACTGGAGGCCAACAGGTGGCTTTCCATCCAGACAGCCCAGCACAGCTGTGGTGCAGTCGTCATGACTCAGGTCTCCAGCTGAGTCAGGCGCCAACACGCTGCTGATTGGAGGCTTGCAGCTGCAGCTGCAGAGAAGAAAAATGAATGTAAGTCAATGCATGATCTTCATAAAGATAGCCTGTGTGTGTGTGTGTGTGTGTGTGTGTGTGCCAGGTGTTCCTGTGTGCAGAGCTGACGCAGTGCGGGTACCACCCAGAGGGGGTGCTGTACCCAGGGGGCGTGGCCTCAGAGAGGGGCTGGCACGGTGCAGGGATCCACCCCTGCTGCAGCCAGAGGGTACTGCGCTTCGATCCCACCGCCATGCCCAAGGTACACACACACACACACACACACACACACACACACACACACACACACACTACTGATCATCATTCTCATTATTACCATTTGTCGTTTGTGCCTGCCAATAGAAACAGCTGCAACCACTGCACAGTACACAGTACCTGTGTGTGTGTGTGTGTGTGTGTGTGTGTGTGTGTGTGTGTGTGCAGGGCTGCAGGAACCGCGACCACATGGTGAACCTGCCTGATGAGGAGAACTGCGACCAGGAGACGGCAGCCAGAGCCAGAGTCCTCAACGACCTGCTGCTGCACAGAGACGCTGTGTGTCTGCTCAACACTGCTGAGAGGTCAGCCAGCCAGCCAGTCAGTCAGTCAGCCAGTCAGTCAGTCAGTCAGCCAGTCAGTCAGTCAGCCAGTCAGCCAGTCAGTCAGTCAGTCAGTCAGTCAGTTAGCTAGTGTGAACAGTCAGCCAGTCAGTCAGCCAGTCAGTCAGCCAGTCAGCCAGTCAGTCAGTCAGTCAGTCAGTCAGTCAGTTAGCTAGTGTGAACAGTCAGCCAGCCAGCCAGCCAGTCAGCCAGTCAGCCAGCCAGCCAGCCAGTCAGTCAGTCAGTCAGTCAGTCAGCCAGCCAGTCAGCCAGTCAGTCAGCCAGTCAGTCAGCCAGCCAGTCAGCCAGCCAGTCAGTCAGTCAGTCAGTCAGCCAGCCAGCCAGTCAGCCAGCCAGTCAGTCAGTCAGTCAGTCAGCCAGCCAGTCAGCCAGCCAGTCAGTCAGTCAGCCAGCCAGTCAGCCAGTCAGTCAGTCAGCCAGTCAGTCAGTCAGTCAGTCAGTCAGTCAGCCAGCCAGTCAGCCAGCCAGTCAGCCAGCCAGCCAGTCAGCCAGTCAGCCAGTCAGTCAGTCAGCCAGCCAGTCAGTCTCTAGTCCTTCATGGTGTGGTGCTGGTTGCTCTCATCCTGCAGCTCCCAGGATGCTGCTGCTGCTGCTGCTGCTGCTGCTGCTGCTGCTGCTGGTGGTGCTGGAGGTTCTTGTCCAGGGAAGGCCGTGGACCTGGAGGCCCTGCTGGAGCCCACCCTGCTGGGGCCGCTGAGGGGGGACGGCACCGCTGTGAGTCCTCCACCTCTCCGCCGCTCACTCTGTCTCTTCACTCCTGCTCCTCCTCCTCTGACTTCACTCCTCTTTTCAACCAGTTCTCCCTTTTGAAAAACTGGAGTCTGCAACTGGTAGGACTTCCTCTCATTCCTTCCTCCCCTGCACTGTGTGTGTGTGTGTGTGTGTGTGTGTGTGTGTGTGTGTGTGTGAGACATAACCAGCCTGCATCACCAGCCTGGTGTCCAGGAAGCCTCTTGAAGCTCCTCACTCCTCCTCCTCCTCCTTCTTCTTCTTCTTCTTCTTCTTTCAGAGGCAGCAGTCGCTGCTGTCCGAGGATGAGGAGTACACCACGGGGTCAGAGGTCACCGAGGATGAGGTGGGCGACGAAGAGGAGCTGTCAAAGAAACAAGGTGAAGCTCCTCCTCCTCCTCTGCTGCCACATGACTGATGCCCATTGAGCTCCACATGGCGATGATGTCACCACTGAATGGAAAGCAGGTCGCTGCTGATCGGAAAATGAACTTTATCTATTTTTCCTATTCTTGCTTTTTTCATATTTCCTTCTTTCAAATCCCAACATTGGAAGCACTTGCTGTTTTCAGCCAGCAGGTGGCGTCAAACACGCTCAACCAGAATGTTGTGTGTGTGTGTGTGTGCAGCTGCCAAGAAGGCCAAGAGGGCCCAGAGACCCCTGAAGAAGCA
This sequence comes from Nelusetta ayraudi, assembly GCF_046127955.1. Lineage (NCBI taxonomy): Eukaryota > Metazoa > Chordata > Actinopteri > Tetraodontiformes > Monacanthidae > Nelusetta > Nelusetta ayraudi. The sequence continues at coordinate 158,593 of NW_027466284.1, forward strand.
GATGTCTTCACCCAACGTCCATCGCAGAGAGAAAACAGAGAAAGTGAGCCCGCTGTTTACGACCCGACTTTCACTGTTGTTGATTGAACGTGGAGATCCTGTGTGTGTGTGTGTGTGTGTGTGTGTGTGTGTGTGTATGTTTCTGCACCTGCTGAATGACAGTAAAGTGTCTCTCACTCTGATTGTGTGTCTGTCAGTCGCAGTCCAGGGACAACACACCTTTCACGTGAGTAACGACAACTAAGAACTCAGAGCAGCTGTGTGTGCAAGACTCTGATTGGACAAAACCAAGTCAACACTGACACCTGTGTGTGTGTGTGTGTGTGTTACAGTGTGAGTGTCCAGAAGAATAAGTGGGACAGTTCTCGCTCCATGCGCTACAACCAGGACGCTCAGAGAGAAGAAGGTGAAATGTTTTATTTCATGCTTTTACATTTTCATGCTTTCAGTCCCAACTTTCCTCCAGGAGCTGCTAATTATCTTCATTAACTCACCGTCTTATTATTGCCAACGTATGAATATGAAGCAATATTTCCCATCTAGAGTGCAGGGCCTTTTTTTTTTGTAGTATTATGATTCTGGAAAGAACAGCGACCGCACTAAGAATCCCTCTGAAGTTTCCAAGTGCCGTTTGTTCCACCAACATTGAGCCACGTGCTGCACAGCTGCCAGCTGACCACTGGACGGTTGAGCCAGACGGTGCCTTCACACCTGCAAAGACAAGAGTTGGCTTTTATTATTTAGTCTGATTAACGAGGACAACAAAATCATTTCCATTTCTCAGTCAGAAGAGTCAGGAAGAAGAGCCACCTCTCCTCAGCAACATTATTATCATCATCATTATTATTATTATTATTATTATCTTTATTATTACTATTATTAATGCTCTGCTTGCTGTCACTGTTGAATCAGACCAGCGGCGCATGATGGAGATCGTTGGCCATCTCACCAAGATGAGGTTTGGAGACCAGAAACAAAGCAAAGCGATGGACAACAAGGAAGTAAGGTCACATGATGGCATTTCAAAATAAAGTTTAGAGACGATGAAGCGGACGTGAGCCGAATCATCATAGCTGCTGTCACTGCTGGACCTCAGTCTCTCTCTCAGAGTCACAATCATCACTGCCTGCACTCTTGATGTTTCTCAACCTGTGTCTGCGCTCTGTGTGTGTGTGTGTGTGTGTGTGTGTGTGTGTGTGTGCTGCTCCTCCCAGCCAGCAGGGGGCATCTACTCCAGACTGGAAGCCCAGTTCAAGGCTCAAGTCAGGCAGAGTTCAGAGAAGACCCCCAGGTATGCTGCTTGTTTCTGCTACACACACACACACACACACACACACACACACACACACACACACACACACTTTTCAACACAACATGAATGCAACATGTATTTGTCTGTGTGCGTCCCTCCACCGTTCAGCAGGTCCAAAGTTCGCTACGCTCAGATCCGCACCACCTAGTGGTCACCAGGAGGGAGAGGAGAACTTCCTGTTTGGTTTCACAACATCTTCAATAGCATGGCCCAGCTGTGGAGTCACACCCCCCCACCCCCCACCACCACCACCACCCCAATGAACTCAGGTGACCTCACCACCACCACCACCACCACTGGGCCACATGTGTTTGTGCAGGTGCCACCACAAAAACAAGGAGCTCAGGACGAGTTTCCAAGGAGGAGGAGGAGGAGGAAGAAGAAGAAGACGGTGGTGGTGATGGTGTTGATGATGATGATGATGATGATGATGGGAGAGAGTTTTGTTCTAATCTGCTCCACTGAATCCTGCTCTCACAGAGGAGCTCTTGTCTTCTGGTCCTGCCTGCTGTCTCACTTTGGCACAAATAAAATCTAAAATGACACCGAACCGAACTGGACTCGGCTGACCTCCCTTCAGTGATGTGTCCACTAGGTGGCGGTGTACCGCTTTGAGCGGAACGTAAACAAGCATCAACTTTGCCCCAGTGCAGCAGCCTGCCTTGAGTTAATGACAGTCAGCTGATGTGAGAGAGAGGCTGCAGTCACTCACTAATATCAATATTCATTCTTGGATTGAGTTTTGAGGCTTTTCCTGGAACATCAAACACAGCAGCTGCAGGGCAGAGAGGAGACCCCTGGTGGCGGCCCAGTGAACTCCTCCACCTGGGTGGCTCCTCCACTGAAACCCTCTCACTGGGGGGGGAGGAAGAACTCTGTAGCCCCTGGTGACCCGGAGCTCACTCCAGGGTGCCCCCCCCTCTTCCTGCTTACTCCCCCCCCCCCCCCCCTTCCTGCTTACTCCCCCCCCCGCGTTATGTCGCAGGGGGGTCAGGGGGGGGCCTTCCCCCAGCTGTTCCCTCATCTCCTCCACAGTAGATGCCAGGAGTGACTGCTGAGGATGTGGGTCAGAGTGGAGGTCCAGTTACAGCCAGACGGACTGATGAATTATTATGGTCACGGCCGGAAATGAAAAGCATCAGTGCAAAGCCAGAGAGAGAGAGGGGGGGAGGGGAGAGAGAGAGGCAGACAGAGAGAGAGAGAGAGAGAGAGAGAGAACTCCTCAGCTCCGTGAAGATCCTGCAGGATCCTGGGGCTTTCCTTCTTCAGCCGGTTTCCTCCCGGTGGTCTCAGGTTCACTTCACTTTCAGCTGTCCTGGCTGTCCTGCAGCCAGTGTGAACTGGATCAGTGGCCGGTGGCTCCGTTTACAGTAACCTTGGGGCGGGGGGGGAGGGGGGGGGATGACAGATGACATCTGTCATCATCATGCACCTTCTAGGATCAGTGTGTGTGTGTGTGTGTGTGTGTGTGTGTGTGTGTGTGTGTGAGATCGTAAAACACTGAGGCTCTCGCAGAATTGTCAACAGTTGTAAATGCAACAGTCAGGAAACGCAGCAATTCATTGAAGACGTGTGGAGAAGTTCCTTGACTTGGAACCGTTGAATGCTTTTGAAGCTCATGCTCATGAGTGGTCTTGAGACCGAGACCAATCTCCAGAACTGCGACACTGGATGCTGGTCCTCACAGCTCCCCGGCAGAAGGTGGATGGAGGGAAGGGTTGGAGGAACCTCCTGAGGAACCGAACCAACCTGCTGCTGCTTCTTCAGCCGCCACAGGGTCGATGGGAGTTTCACCTCCTGGCTGAGCTGCCACTTTAACTGGGCCACGTACTGGCGTCTCCATCAGCTTCCAACACTGGGGTGACGTCAGAGCCGTGGTGTTCCTACTGGCATATATTTAGCTGGTAGAGAGAGAGAGAGAGAGAGAGAGAGAGAGAGAGAGAGAGAGAGAGAGAGAGAGGAAGACTCAGCAGCTGGATGTGACAACATTTCCATCTCACACAAGGCAACCAGGAAAAGGTGGCTCGCCCGCTCCAGGTCGGTGCAGAGACCCTGCCTGCCTCGGGTGGAGGAGTTCCAGCATCTCAGGGTCTTCTCACCAGTGAGGGTGAGATGGACGGGCGGATCGGTACTCCGATGCGGTCGCTGTAGCGGTCTGTCGCAATGAAGAAAGAGCGGAGCGGAAAGGTGAAGCTCTGGATTTACCGGTCGATCTACGTTCGTTTGGGACGCCTCCTGGACTCCTCCCTGGGGGGGAGGTGTTCCTGGCAGGTCCCACCAGGAGGAGACCCCGAGGAAGAGCCAGGACCCGCTGGAGGGAGCAGGTCTCTGGGCTGGCCTGGGAACTCCCTGGAGGAGGGGACTGGGGCCAGGGGCCAGGGAAGTCTGGGTGTCTCTGCAGAGACTGTTGCCCCCGAGACCCCACTCCAGATAAAGTGGTAGAGGAAGAGGAAGAGGAAGAGGAGGAAGAAGAAGAAGAAGAAGAGGAAGAAGAAGAAGAAGAAAAGAGGAAGAAGAGGAAGAAGAAGAAGAAGAGGAAGAAGAAGAAACTCTAGTACATTGTAAAAAGGGTGTGGTCTGAAATGAAGACATCGGAGCAAAGGCAGGTTTTTAAAAAAATTCAACTTTAATCAGCTCAAAAAGTTCACATCAAATGTAACACCTTGTAGGGAAATCTGCCGTCAGAGATTGGGAATTTATTTTGGATCGATGTCTTTTTTTAATTTCCTAAATGAACTCATTGGCAATTCACTTGTTTCTGCAGGAAAAAAAACAAAACAACAACTTTTGTTTAATTGAACACAAACTCAAGGTACAAATGAAAGATGCAAAAAAAAAAAAAAAAAAAAAAAAAAGAAATTTTCTTTTTTTTTTTTTTACAAAATTAAATGTAAACCCAGTTTCGTCTCGTTTGTCTGTATTGAAATTTGCTCTGGTGTAGCGTGTTGAGCGCTACTGCGCGGTCGGTCCAGCAGGGGACCGGATTGAGTTTGAGTGACAGGAGCAGATCCAGATGCAGATCCAGATGCAGATCCAGATGCAGCCGACTCACAAGCATAAATACCTCCTCCTTTAAAACGTCCCAGTCATGAAGGCTCACAAATGAGCAACAATCCTCTTAGAGGAAAACAAAACGCTGATGTCGACTTGGCGACAGCACGCACGCACACGCACGCACGCACACACACACACGCGCACACACACGCACACACACGCACACACACACACACACACACACACACACACACACACACAAAAACGACAAAACAATTGAACAAAAAGAGGAAAAAAAAATGTTCCCACGGTATTAAAGTTGCTATACAATTGGGATGATATGCACAAATCCACTTTTTCTGCTGCTTTGACCCCAAAAAATAAAAAAATACCCGGCTGGCGTTCGTTACTTTCCGCTTTTTAGACCAAGCGCAAAGGAAAAAAAAACTCCCGACGCCGGAACGCCGAGCAGCCTCTCACTCTCTCTCTCTCTCTCTCACTCTCGCTCGCTCTCTCACGACCTTCATTCGTCATCTGTTCAATTCACATTCTCCAAAAGAAGCGAGGTGGCCGCCAGCACCGCAGGTGTGGCAGCCAGAAGATGGACAGATATGCCGCTAGCATGATGATATACTCGCTTGTGTGGGTGTATGTATATATTTATATATATACATATATAAAGGAATATATGGGAACCAAAAACATGATGGTTGTCCTAATTGTTACCTCATCATGCAGGGGAGGTGGGGGGTGGAGGGGGGGTGGGGGGGTTGTGGCTCCAAAGGTTCCACAAAGTTCTGGTAGAAAAGAAGAAGAAGTTCTGCTAGAAAGAAGCACAGAGCCGCTGGAGGACCAGGGAGGTCCACACACACATCCGGGGGAGGGGGGGGGGGGGGGGGGGGGTCAGTGGGTTAGTGGGGGGGTAAGTGGGAGGGTGGGGGTCCTGTACAGTCTGGTTGATCATGGTGGGTGGGTGGGTGGGGGTGCTAGTTGTTGCTCAGTGCTCAGTCACACATCTCCTCGGGGATCTCGTGGGGGTTGAGGATTCCCGGCACCGACATCTGGATCTTGTGTTTCTCCTCCTGGGCCTGGCGCAGCGACGCCTCCCTCTCCTCCAGGAACAGGTCCGACGTGTCCTCGCCAGCAAACTCCTGCAGAGCACAGACACGGCACAAGGTGGTCTCCACTCAGGGTCAAACTCCTGCAGCTGCACAGCCCAGCACCCACTGGGAGACTCCCGGTGTTTGGGTCAAGAGATTTTGCAACCACAATGTCCAAAATGGAAAAAATATGACAAACTACAGTTTGTTACAGTTTGCTTTTGTTTTGCTGGGACAAAAAAAAAAATAAAAACTTTAAATCAGCCCAAAAATCACCAACAGGAGCCTCTATCATAGTCTAGACCAGGGAGTGCTGGTGAAGCTGTGGACCAGGCTAGCGGCCAGGAGAGCTCTCAGTGACCTCCTGCTGCCCCTCGGTGACCTCCTGACCTCCTGCTGCCCCTCGGTGACCTCCTGCTGCCCCTCAGGGATTGGCTGAGTGGCAGGAAGGACTGCAGTGAGAAGAAGCCTCACCTTGATCTGCACCAGGAAGTCCCTCAGGTGCTCCTTGAAGGCAGGAATGTCCTGGTTGAGACTGAAGAGCCCCGTCACAAACACCTTCACCTGGGCACTGACACACACACACACACAGCAGTGTGAGCAACCTCGTCACTTTGGTGGCTTCCCTGTGTGTGTGTGTGTGTGTGTGTGTGTGTGTGCTGACTCACTCCTGCAGGTGAGGGAAGGCGGTCTTGAGCAGGTTGGCCACGTACTCCTGGATGAAGAGCTGGTTGTTGTTGGGGCTGGTCGGGTTGAGCACGCTGGTGATCTTCCCCTCCTCCACCAGGTTGAACATGTAGGCCAGGATGGAGGCGTGCATGGTCAGGCCTGCGGGACCGCAGCGTGGACTCGGTTAACATTTCCACTCACAAATATCCGACCAGCAGAGGAGAGAAGAACCGGTCCACGCCAATGCATTTGTGCTGAAGGAGTCGACGCCTCTTTCACCTCCCTCCACCCAGCAGCCCTGAAGGTAACGCTAGCGATACCACTACTATACTAATATACAGTCAGCCAAAGACAATGCAAACGCACAGCGGCAGATCACGTGACCCCGACTGACCTGCAGTGTGTGACGTGTCGGTGACCACGGAGAAGATGTGCTGCAGGATGTCACAGAAGTAGGTCTGGTAGAAGCTCTGGGCCGCCGCCTCCTCCTGGCCCACGTTCTGCAGGAGCGTGTAGAGGATCTGCAGACCTGCAGGGAGGAGAACGCACCTCATCCTCATCATCATCATCATCATCATCATCATCATCGTCATCGTCCCACCCCCCGACCCAGCCCCAGCCACCCACCTGTGTCGGCCACGTTCCTCATGGTGTGTTTGAAGGCCCAGATGATGGAGTCCAGCACCAGCTTGAACTGGGCCGGTGGGATGGCCAGGAAGGCTGGGAAGCAGTGGGAGTTGACGGCCTGCAGCAGGTAGAAGAAGTGGGTCCTGTGCTCTGGGTACTCCTCAAAGTTCTGCAAGGACAGAAGGACCAAGAGAAGATGAAACAAACACAGCGTTTGATTGATTGATTGATTGATTGATTGATTGATTGATGGTTAATGAGCCACATTTCACAAGTTCACCCTCAGTTCATCCCCACAATCAAGTTCAGGATAAAACGGTGCAGAGAAAACAACCTTCTGCTCCTTCACCTCCTCCTCCTCCTCCTCCTCCTTCTTCTTCTTCTTCAGTTTGGATGCATCTAATCAGTATTGCTGCCCTCTAGTGCTCATGGCCTCACGGCTCAGGCTGAGCATTCTGCCCATAGCAAGGTCAAGTTGCAGTGGCCCTCTGTGGTGCGAGGTGGCGCTCTGGAGAGGCAGCGGGGCAGCGTCTCACCTTGTTGATCATGTTGAGCGTGCACTCGAAGACGGCGTCGAAGATCTGGGGGATCTCGCTGGTGATGTGGCCCCCCAGCTTGTTGACGATGGTGGCCATGGTGCTGAGGACCTCCGGCTCGCGGGCCGCCGGGACGTTGCGCTGGTAGTCGATGAGGACGGCGTCCAGCAGGGGGGGCACAAAGTTCTCACCCACCTGAGACAAGGGCGGCGTGGCAGGGTGAGGTTTTGCAGGGCGACGGAGCCGCAGCGATGCTGTAGTGAGTTTCCAACCCCCCCGCCCCCCCTCGGCAGAGCACAGCACGGCGGAGACTTCTTACCATCTGAGGGTCGTTTGACCTGCTGACCCAGCCGGAGATCAGCTTCAGCGTCTCTCGTTTCACCGTCCTCATACTCCTGATCAGAGGCTGCTTGGTCACCATCTCACCTGCAAGAGGCACAGTCAACATGAGAGAGCTCTGACGGCAACTCCACGGCTCAACACCGAGGACTGCTTCCCTGGAGTTCCCTGGAGTTCCCTGTAAAGCCAGGAACCAATGCCTGAGGAGCCATCGAGCCCTGATGACACCCAGCTGCTGCTCAACTGTGAAAAAATATACTGTGTGTGTGTGTGTGTGTGTGTGTGAAGACGCTCGTGTATACATAGATATGCATCAGCATTTCCAAATCCAGTTGAGCATCACAAACAGAAAGCACTGCAGCAGGTGAGGTGTTTTGGTTTGGAGGTCAAACACCGAGCGCTGATGACTCAACCAGAGCAGCTGCAGGGGAAAGAAAAGCAGCGCGGCAAGTGGAAAACAAGGCGGTGGAGTGTTGCCGGTGCAACAGGCAGCAGCGGTGAAGGATGCACGAAAACAAATCCACGTCGCCTGCTGCACGGCCACCGCACAAAGAGCACAAACAGTGTTTAGCATGTGAGTGGCGAGCAGCCGTCCAAAGCAACCACTGAGCCCAGGAGTGAGAGGCAGCAGGGTTGACGTCCGCCTGAGGCTGCGTCTCAACTCAGGGTCTGCATCCTTGGAAGGAAGCGTCCTCCCAAGGACCCGGCCCAGAAGGACCGACCCGAACCCCGCCTCCCCGGTCACCACCCGGGACGGTCTAGCCTTGGGCGTATTTCCTGGTTGCGTCACCGCCGTTCCCTCCTGCTGGCCAACCCCGGAAGTGACGTTTTCATAGCATCGAGCTAACCATTGGTTGGTTGGATGTTCAAATCAGTAAAAACCCTGCGATAAAAACTGGATACTTGACGTGAAATTTCAATACTTAAATTTACACGTGGTGTCTTTGCCAGTAGATGGCGCTAATTCCAGCCGACTTCCCAGGATGCTTTGCGACAGCACGCAAAGCATCCTGGGACACAGAAGGACGCATTCCCAGTACGCATTAGGAGCGTCCCAAGGACTTCTGGGAATTGGGAGGAGCCTTCACGCAGTGCTATGATGCGCCGCCCTCACCGTTGGTCTGGATGGCAGCGGAGATGTTCTCGCTCAGGCACTTGTAGACATTGAGCATGTCCAGGTAGATGCGGCCCAGCTGGATGACGAAGGGGTGTCCCACCGCCTTGCAGGCTCGGACGTTGGTCTTGAGGATGCTGCCCAGCTGCTTCACCGTCTCCGGGTCCTTCAGGATGTCCACGTTCTGGGCAGAGCGGGAGAAGAAGTCAACGACGGAGAACAGAGGCGCTCTGCTGAGGAGAGCGACTGCGGCGCCCCCTACCTTGGTGGCCTGCTGGATGATGCTGTCCCACACTTGGTTGGGCAGGAGCATGTATTTCTCTATGAGATGTTCTTGAACCGCTTGATCCGTCTGGGCCCCGATCATGTAACCGACAGCCTCGTAGAAGGTGTGCACCTGCGCACAAGCACAACATCTGCATTTCAGTTGGACCGTCGTTGATCAGCTGACTGGTCTGGCAGGACAGCGGCGGCGCAACAAAGTCTCTTTCTGTAAACGTGACATCGTCATTTTATAGCTGGAAGGGAAACGAGACGAATGAAATGTAAATATACAGGAAATGTCTTCTTTGTTCTGTGACTCCTCCCCTTTACTCATGTTTTTGTATGGTTAGATTCTTGAAATATTTAGAAGAAAGTGAATGCTGTTGTGATGAAGCAACAAGGACGGTGGCCGTGCCGCCAGGAGGTCTGCACACTAATGGGAACACAGTTGGTGGAACACAGTTGGTGGAACACAGTTGGTGGAACACAGTTGGTGGAACGGCAACTTCAGCACTTTTCCTTCGTCTATAAAAAGTGAATTGAAGCAGGAAGTCCTGAAGTCACCCGGGTCAGCGTGACCGTAGCCCCGGGCGCAGGCAGGCCAACATTAGAGAAGCGCTCCCATCCTGACCTGCTGTGGCTGGAGGTCACAGATGATGGTGTTGATGTTGTTGAGGATCTCGTCGATGAAGGGCATCACCTCTCCCACCTGCACCTGGATAAAGTGGCGCCGGCACTTCTGGGCGATCTTGATGAAGGTGTCGCAGGCCATGTCCTGGACGCCGTCGTGGGTCTCTGTCACAGACAGGAGGAGGAGGAGGGAGGGGGGTGGGGGGGGAGAAGAGGATAGCAGTTTAGCATTATAGCAGTGCAGTGGCAGGAAAGAGCAACTCACCTGTAGAGACTGTGGTGGTCATAGTACACCTACAACAAGTTACTTTTAAACAACAAAAGAAAAGTGGAACTGTGACCCATTAGAAGTCAGCTGAAGGTCAGAGGATCCATGTTGAGGGAGTTCCTACTGTCCTCTAATGGTTCACACTGGAGGGTTTATTAATGTCCACATCTTTTCATTGTGAAATTTAGCTTCTCAGGAAAACTCGCCGCTCATCAATGAACCGTTCGTCCATCGATAAGGTCGACCAATTAACAACTAATGCATGGACGGATGGTCTGCGTCCCTAACAGAAAGGCCGGTCTCGCAAGTCCAGCAGCAGCTGCTTCCCTCACCGTGCATGAACTCAAAGAGCTTGTTGACCACGGTTTTGAGGAACTTCCAGTGGGCTCGGAGGAAGCGTGGATACTGGCCCACGATGTACATGATGTTGGAGGCGATGATGGCCTTGTTGTCCTTCCCTCTCTTCTGCTCGCAGAGGCCCAGGAGGTCCTGAGGGCAACAGAAGACACATTGCTGGAGGCCTGGCCACGGACCCAAACAGCCGGCGCCAGCACTCAGCCCACCTTGATGACGGTGACCAGGAACCTCTTCTCGTCCTCCTCGTGCATGGCCCCGCTGATGGAGCCGATGGCCCAGCACAGCGTGTTGAGGTTCTTCCACGACCACTCCATGCCGTTCACCTGGTTGTGCAGCTTCTCCGTCATGATGCGCTCCGTGTCTGCGTAGTCCAGATGGGTCAGGTACACTGCAGGAGGGGAGAGACCTGTGTTGTGAGTGCTGACCTACATCACAGGTGGAGCCCACGATCGTCACCACATTGTCACTGCCGCCACTCAGGTGGAATTCAAGCTCCAGCGAGTCAGCGGTTGGAGCTTTTGAAGAAGAAACAGCGACACCGAGTGGTTACATTTAAAACCGCAGCGTCTTCCACTCTCCCTCCCTCCCTCCCCTGAGCTTGCCAGTCAACTACGGTGGCCCTGTGCACCCAAACCTGGATACCTGGTTCATAACCTACCCTGGTTTATTGAAGGATGCGAGCAGACACCCTAAATACCAAACGCTCTGCTGTCAGGCAGCTGGATTGTCCACACCAGGCTTCCTTAGAAATAAGCTGGTGCCAGATGGAGGCTAACTGGGAGCACTGAAGACGTTTTGACTACTTGTGTATCTAGAAAGTGCACAAATAAAGAGGGAAAGTACACAAACGCACCAACTTGGCCATGCTATCTCAAACTAAAGACCAAAGAAACACTGCAAGCCCCCTTTAAAGACTTCCAGCTCGCTAGTGACGTATGCAGTGCAACCGACTGGAGCGGCGGTGCTCTTGCGACTCAGTCCTACCGAGGGTTTCTCTCATGTTCTTGTAGAGGTTGATGGAGTCGGTGTCCTTCATGAACTCTCGCACCACCTCCCCCTGGTCGTTCTCCACCACCAGGACTTCCTCCGGCTTGGCCATGCGGCTCACCATCAGCATGCGCACCTGTCACAGGAGATATGCACGCGTCAGCACGCACACACGTCACACGGCCACATAACTGGACTGCAACCAGCAGGCAAGTATGGCGGTATGCCAATAGAAAGTGAAAGGAAACACGGGGTGATCAAAACAAACAAACAAACAAACAAACGGATATCGATACAAACGATACAAAAATTGACTTTTTCCAGACGTGTGCGTGGTTTCCTTGTGTTTCTGCGGCTGGACTGAGTGTCAGCACCAGCGAGCAAACCTGACGCTAGCAGCTGATTTCCAGTAATGTTATAACCAGGAACTCCTTGGCAGGAGGGCGGGAGCCACCTGTTGCCCCACTGCTGCCAACTGATTCTAGCATGACTGCAAACAGCACTTGTGCACTGTGCACACTGCACACGACCTCTGCGGAGTGGCCTCCGTGCAGCAGTGCAGTCTGTTGCATGCATTTTCTAGTCAGTTCTTAATGCTCTGCCCATGCCTGACAACACACACACACACACACACACACCCTTCATAGCCCAAGCCCCTCCCCCTTTTCAACTGTAAAGCATCAAATGACCCTCAGACACTATTAATACTCTTGTGAGATACACAGTGTTGCAGCGAGTGCGACACTTTTTGTCATAACAGCAGGATGCAGCAACAGTTTGGAATCATTCAGAGGACTTTTTTTTTTTTTTTTAAAGTGCTAAATATTGAACGACGTCGTCGGTTCAATGCCGGGGACCACACTTTGCTACAGTTGTGGCCCCGATCCTAATACTGCATATTGAAAAACCTTTCAGTGTCAGAGGAAGTCCATCTTAGCGCCAGCGAGCCAATCGTCATCCCCGTTCCTTCAGTACCTTGGAGAGCACCGGAAGGTAGAGCTGTCTGCGCGGCGGGACGTCAAAGTGTTGGTTCCCAGACAGCAGCGGGGACGTGGACGTGGAGAAGGGACTCTCTCTGTACAGCTCTGCAGCCAAGTGGTTCCAATACTCCAGGCAGATCTTGAAGATCTCCGTCTCCTCCACCTCGGACACCAGCAGCATGTAGTGGAGGGCCTGGCGGAGAGGCGAGTTCAGGGAGTGACGGGAACGTCTCAAAGAAGAGCGGGGCTCGGTGGCCAAGAGTCCTCTGGCTCACCTCCATCAAGGTTTCTCGGAGGTTGAGGCGCTTCTCGATGAGCTGGCCGTGCTCCTTCAGGAAGGTGCAGAGGAAGAGGCTGAGGTTCTGGATGAAGTTCTGCTCGTCGTCCTTGCCGTTGGAGTAGGCCAGTCGAATGTTGGTGTTGAGGGGCAGCATCTGGAGCGAGACAGGCGGGAGACGTTTCCAACATCACCAGAGGAAGAGTAGGCCTGCTGAGACCACCACCACCACCACCAGCACCACCACCCTCTCACCCACTGAACTCACCTGTTTGAGCTGACACATGGTCAGAGTGAAGAGGGTGACAAACTGCTCCTCGTACTGGCTGACGCTCACACCAGCGATCTCTGTCAGGCACTTCAGTGTCACATTTCGAAACATGGGCACGTTGAGGAACTGCAAGAGGTGCAGGAGATCCATCACTGGACTTTTACGGTGAAGTCAGACAATTGCAGGTGTTTTCTATGGTCCACGGGAACCAAATTGGTGCAGGTTGGCCTCCAAAGGTAAACTACGCAGAGGCAACGGTGTTGCGTGTTCAACAATAGATGCTCACACGCACACACACACACACACACACACCAACACGCACCTTATACACCAAGGTGCTGATCAGCTTGGTTTCAAAGATGTATCCCAAAGGAATCCAGTTGAGGAAGCGCAGCAGGGTCTCCAGAGTGGCGTGGACCAGAGGAGCATTCTGGGAATTTTCCTGAGATGACCGACGACACCAAAAAAACAAGCAGACGGATGTGAAACGGGTGGAAGACGGACAAAAGAAAAGTGAAGCAGCTGTGAAGGGAGCTGTGCGTACCATGACAAACTGGCAGAGCTGGAATATCTGGGAGAATTCGTTGCACATGCTGCAAAGAAAGGACACAGGAGTGAGGAATCATCCAGCCAACCCCTTCTTCACGGACACTCCCACATCGCACACATACACTGCAGACAACAATAAGGAAATATGAGCTGAAAAAACTGATTTGGTTATCAATCACATTTTAGTCTGGAGGTATTTTTCTTCCCTCTCAACAAAAAAGTGAAATTGTGAAAAAGTGAATGATTTTCAATTGTATTTACACAGGAACGTCGACATCAAAGTAGAAAACAACAATGTGACCGACTAAGAGAGAAGTGAACGTGCAAGCAAACCCACTCCACACTACACCACCCTGGACGACGCTTTGCAGAGAGCAGATCTACAGGTGAGGTCGTCGTGCAGAAGAAGAGCGGTGCAGAGATTCAAAGTGTCTGATTCATCCTGCAGACGTGAGGACGACCTCGATGCAGCAGCAACCTGTTGGGCCAGACAGGTGCTGGCTGTGCTGGAAGGTCCTAATAACAACCTGCTGTTCATTGTTGCGTGGCTCAACACTCGGGTCTTTGTCTGCCAGCAGGGAGGCTCAGTGTCTGCACAACCTGACTGAGATCCAGACTGACTGCACTCACAAAGGGGTTTCTAGTGATTCTAGGATTCTTCCAAGGTTGCCAAGATTGAAGGAGGAGAAAAACATTGTTGGAAGATGACTTCCTGTCGAAGATCAGCGGCAGGCCTCCTGTGCTGCTGGACGCTCACCTGTCCTTCAGATGCTTGGCCTTGACCTGGGTCATCTGGCCGCTGGAGAAGTCAAAGACCTCCTCGCTGAGCAGCTTGAGGATGACCATGTTGTTCTGACAGAGGCTCTCGCTGGTTCGACTGGCCCCCACAATGTCTGTGATGAAGGTGGGCCAGTGTTTGGGCCACTCCTGCTTCAGGATCTGCACAAACGCACCAGGAGCACATGACGGTTTGTAAGTCTTCCTTTCTCAAAGTGAGACGATGAGCTGTGGGGTGAATGACGGTGCCTCTGATCAGCGCCGGCGTGAGGCCGGAGGGATCTTTCGTTAAAAGTGGAACGCAGAAAAACATAACAGTGGATCGTAGGAGATCTCGACCGACTGATGTCATCTAACAGTCTGAGTCATGACATCCACATCAGCACCGCAGTACGCCGAGCTGCCGTCGCCTCTGAAGACGAGAGACGCTCTGCTCATCGTCTCTGTGCAACAACCAATCAACAGGGCCGACTTGCAAACAGTGGTTAATGCTGAAGACAGGAGAGTGCGGTGCCTCGCGAGCACCTGGGACTACTTGCCTGTACGAGGATCATGTTGAGCTTCCCAATGTACACTTTTTCTTTCTGTTGATACGAGAAAAACACATTTAGTAAGGAAGCGCATCATAACAAATCAAATGCAATGTGGAACAGCGTCATTCATTTTGAAACACAGAGTCAAATTAAAAAGACAGAATGTAGAAATCTACAGAGGCAGGATAAATTAATTCCTGACCGCACTGACAGCACTGACAGCACTGACAGCACTGACCTGAAATCCATTCAACTTTGACTCACCTCAACAACCGATGCGTCTGAAGAAGTCTTGATAATGAGACCGACAACATACTTTTTTATACCTGCCGAACACATGAAGGCGTTAGAAGTGCATTCACATCTGAGTCGCTCTCGTCCTCTCCTGCCTACACAGAAGTCCCACGTGCTTGCACTACATGCGAGGTTCTCAGTGGTGACCGTGTCGTCTAGAAGGAATGTGGTGGCACCAGAGTTGCCGCTGCATCTCTACACACAGCAACAGTGGAGCAAGATAAGGACCGCACAGAGCCGTGCCATCCAAAATAATGGTGATACTTCAAGAATGCAGTGCGTGCAGTGCAACAGTTGGCTGGAGGAACTGCTTGTGATGTCATCAGAGTGCTGGCTGACAGGACGGACACTAAACCAAAGCAAAGATTGTCTTTACAGTGGCACTTCATTAAACTGTAACTCCTGACAGCGGACATCATGAGCTCCACCTCTGGCACGATATTCAGTGCTGCTCGCCGACCACTGAGACAGCAGCACCGTCATCAATCATTCAGACGGCTTTGATCCAGATGGAATATTGACTGGCTGCTTTGATTGCAGAGTGATTGTGACTGAATTCAAAACTCCGGGTCCAGGATTTATGACTGATTTATGACTACACAGCTGCTGAGCCAGCAAGTTATTGACAAGGATGCAATTTACTAGAAAGAAAACGCAGCTCACTCTGAGGTTTTAGCCAATGAAAGCAACTTTAGAGCAACAAGTACCAGCAATAACAGGAATAGCAATGAAAACAATTATCATTTGCATATTGTCAGATTAAAAAAAAATACATTTTTGTGTTTCTGTTAGTAGAAACTCTTCATTAATATGAAGAAACTGATTGCAAGGTTGTATATCAGGCAAAAAGGAGAATGAAAAATGTTGCACCAAATAAATGAGTCACGAGATCAAAGTTTTCTTCAAGGTCAAAATACAAAGCAACAATGTTTGGAAAGCTGCTAACAAAGTAACAAAAAAACAAACAAAAAAAAACAGGTGCAGAAGTAAACTAAGCTTCAATCTTTGTCATGTGTGAATGTCAACAGGCCAACATGCAGAGATGGGTGACAGTTGAATTGTTGGGTGCAGTTACCTTCACACTGATTCCTGGGCAGGATCTTCCATCTTGTTTTTATAACCGTTTCCAGAATCTGAAGAGCATAGTACTGCAACATGCAAGGACACGGCAGCGTTAGGGCAAAGCTGGCAGGAGACCTCACAACAACAACAATCATCACTGCGCAACTTCAACATAAACCAAAAACAGGATGAAGTGAACCAGCCTGTCACAACTTGCGCCTCTAAATTGGATTGGATTACGCAACGTCGTCTCACATGCAGATTGTGTGTATGCAAAATATTCCCCGGCTGTTTGCTTTTTCAAATCTCTAAAAGCAGCATTTAGCCGGAGCGCTGCAGAAGTCCTGCTGATTCCCACAGCATCACACCAGACGAGCAGAGAGCCGAGGACCATGGGAGAGTCCTCTGACCTCTGACCCCGCCTGCAGCCAGCAGCCAGCACGGGACGCACTGACGCAGGGTCCACACTGCACACGCCATAGGGTTGGGCATTGACAGTCATCATATTGCATGCCAAACTCATGCACTGACAGGTGTAGCACAGGAAGTAGAGTGTATTATATCACTACTGACGCTAACAGCTGATCTACAGCTGATGGTTTAAAGTTGACAGTTGGTGTCCAATGCGGCTCGCAGTTGGACCAATGGCAAACTGGGAGTTTGTTGGAAAAAGAAACCGTCTTCATTTCCGTATGAAATACATGTAATATTTCCGATGGACGTATTGAATTCACCTACTGTCTTCAGTATCTCTGCAGTTTTGAGTCCGTGACCTTCACCCAAGGCGGGGATTGCCATCAAATTAACAGCGGCATAATGTGGATTTGAACTCAGACCACCAGAGGGAGATTCAATTGGCAGGATAACCAACCAATAAATCTACTGGGGGCGTGGGGGGTGGGGGGGGACAGCCAACAAAAACATGGAAGTGTTGAACTTCCTAACTCAAGGAGGGAGACTGCAGGACGTGTTTCTGAAGCGAGAACTACTGGTGACCTTTGTTTGAGGTCACAGCGACCATTTCTACAATCTGGCCATGATCATGATGATGATGATGATGATGATGATGATGATGATGATGATGATGAGGACACAAACCAAAGCATTTCCCTCCTGGCCATTGACAGCAATCAGGAATCAAAGTGTGTCTCTGTCATCTCCTCAGCCGCGGGTCTGCAGACGCTGCTTGGAGAGCTCGTGTCACTTCACACCAACTGCAGCAAGTGGTGATGAGTGTGAGTGTCTGCGTGGCGGAGGTCAAGTTCCTCTCTGCCTCTCTGTGTTCACTGCAAGCACAGTGCTGACACTGAACACTGGAGGTTTCCACTGCGTCGCATCGTGAGCTAGCGGTTAGCAAGGTGCTACTACCTTCAGCCTGATTGGTCCAAGGGCAAAAGAAGCGAATACAATTACTTATTAATTGTGATGGTGGTCGCTGTTTACTCTGTCTGTTATGTTCATGCTGCTTGTACTCCACCACCTCGGCGCTGTCTATACTGTTGTGTACACTGTGTATACTTTACTCTATTTATTTTCGCTACACCAACATTCTACCTCCAGATGTTTCATATATTTATATTTTCACATTGATCTCAGCGTGTCAGTGAGATTGTCAGTTAGATTGCTGTGCTCGGGAACTGGGCAACGACATTTGGTTGTGAAATGAATCACTGCCGTGTTTCTTTTTCCCCCCCAATGACAATAAAGAAAAGTCCAAGTGCAACATTTCAAAGATTACTGCACAGCACCAACAGGCAGAACGATCCGATCACATCAATACCCAACCCTGTGTCATGTGACCGTGCGATTTCTCCTCACACTGAAATATTGATGATGCTTTGAATTCCAGTGGTTCTTCTTTAACTGGTGTGTCTTAAGGAACAGCAAGACCAGCCACAGGTTGGGCCCGCGTTTACTTAGCGTTAGCTGACGTTAAGAGAGAGAGAATGAACGCAAGAGAAATGTGCGGTTGCTTTCTGATCCGGTGTTACTTCAACTGACTGTTTCAACTGTAGGGATCATCGTCGTGAGAGTGCATTGATTTCATAAGGGGAAGTGAATGGCATGCAGTGGAAGGATGTCATCAATACTGGGGCTGGACAGTCTGCTGCAGACATGTCTGGGCTCTGGGGTGCTGATTCAAAGGGGTGAGGGGGGTGGGGTGAGGGGGGGTTGGGGGGGGGACTGGAGACGCACCAGCTGTGTGTGCAGCTCCCACTGGGTTCATCGCATGCTCGCTTTGAAATCAAACTGCCACAAATGAAGAGAAAAACGAGTGTGCAGTTGACACACAGTGTGAAAAGAACAAGAGGAGGGGTGGTGGAGGTGGGGAAGGGGGTCGGGGGGGTGGGGAGGGGGGGCGGAGCCATGATCCCTACAGGTGAAATGCAGCAATAAGAAGATTGCCTACTGACTGCAGCCTGCACCCTCCCTCTGTCCAATGAAACAGATGCAATAGAAACGGATGAACAGAATTGAGTCAAAGGGAATTTAAAAAGGTAGACCTTGTGGAGGCCTGCCGTCAAAGCCTAGCTGTGTTATGATGCACAGGATGACACACCCCGTTTCTTCCTATTACAAGCCATAAACATAATGATTAATATCAAGGAGTCACATCTTTAATTCAGTACATTTCTGTTCTCTTCTTTAGAAATGATGTAGTAAATAGTGAAGTGTGAAGTGCTGAACGCATCCATGCTGTGCAGAGCTGAAGAGGCCTTCGCCTTCCATTACCCCCCCCCCCCCTTCCCCTCCCACTCTTCCTCTAATGATGCACTTTCCTGGGCTACATTACCATGGATGCTCAGATCAGCACACCGGACTTAACCGGACTTAACCGGACTGGGACATTGGTGGATGTCCATGTTGTGCTTGCAGCCGAGCAAAAGACAGAGGCTGCGTCTGCGTTGTGTATTTTTGAGGAAGCTGTGTGTGTGCACTACAGCCAACGTGACAATGTAACAATGACTGTTGTTCAA
The DNA here is from genome assembly GCF_046127955.1 of Nelusetta ayraudi. Lineage (NCBI taxonomy): Eukaryota > Metazoa > Chordata > Actinopteri > Tetraodontiformes > Monacanthidae > Nelusetta > Nelusetta ayraudi. The sequence continues at coordinate 177,511 of NW_027466284.1, forward strand.
ATACCCCAATCAGCTGTGTTTCTGTCAATGAACTGGAAGCGTCGTGCGGGACTGACGGGAGTAAAAAAAAGAACACTGGTCTTTACTATTTGCGGGTAGTTTGCTGTCAGCTGAATCACAGCAGAGGAAGAGCAAACACTTCACTCATCTGCAAAATAGATTACAAGATTATTCTTGTAAGGCAGAACCCAAATCCAAAGACTTCAGAACACAGACAAAAAAAAGAGCAAGCAATGTTGTCAGGGTGGCCGGGAAGGAAGGACCGGTCGGAGTCGATGGATCTCCGTCGGTGTTGGATGTACGGAGCCGACACAGAGACAGTTGGCTCTCTCGCCGCGGCTGCGCTGTCAAGTTCACAGAACTTCTCACAAAAATCTTAATTAGCTTAATGATCTAAAACTCAAACTCAGTTGTTGCTGGACTACATTTTGAAAAGCTCGTTTAACAGCTGAGGATATGGAGTTCACCTGGAACCATTAGCTAGCTGAGATTTATGGGATGGAACGGGCAAACGGGCCACTTAGCCGCTAGGTTTAAATCTGCTGAATCCATTGATAGAGCTTAGACTGCAGAACCAGGTTTGAGTCAGAGTTACTTCATCAACACAAGTTGATCAAGTTGACAACAGGCAAATTAACTCTACTCTACAACTGAACGTTCTTCACGTGAGTGCAATGACAAGCAAAGGACGGGACGAGAGACGACACCGACGGTTGCCAGGATGGAAGACACGCTGGCAACGTGCGTTGTCGCACTCCGTCAAGCCAATGCTGCTTCTTCAAAGTGTGACGCACTCGCAGGAGGCGTGTCGCAACGGCCCAGTCAGCTGTGTGTCTGGCACGGCTTAATCACAGGGAAGGGAGTTTATCAGGAGGTCCCGCATAGCTCCGGACCAGGAGCAGAGCTCAGACACCAGCAGGGGCAGGAGGTCGACCTCTGCTGGCCACACTCCAGTGCAGGGGTCACCAACACGTTTGGCACCGGGAGCCGCTGCATGGCTGCTGAGCCGTATGAAGGGCTACCAGTTTGCTGGATTGGATCTCTGACTTCTATATTATTATTAATGATGCTCATCGATGTGAAGACACTTATCAAGCTCATGAGTTCTCAATAATGATCGGAGAAGACTCAACAAGGTTGGATAGAACTGAATTTTAGACGCAGCTCAACGAGGTCTGCGGGCGACTCGTGAGGTCCACGTTGGTGACCCCTGGTCTAGTGAGTGTCAATCCAAAGAGGGGACCGAGAGGCATCTTTAGTGTGGTGCGATGCTTTGTCTGGGTTGAGGGAGGAGGGGGAGCGGGGGCGGATAGGGGGGGGGGGACACACGCGTCCTCAAAGCGCAAGCTAGTTTCAATGTAGATACTTTCTGGACGTCAGGGAGCTTACTTTGGTGTTCATGTTCTGGGAGAACTCCAGGATGGTGTCCACTCTCGTCCAGGCGTCTGGATGCTCCTTTAAGTGTGTCAACACTTCCTGTGCCATCCTTTGCTGGAGAGAGGAGGAGGAGGAGGAGGAGGAGATCAGCGGCTCTTTAGAACCATCGCTAGCACAGACGAACGGTTGCAAACACAACAAGACTGGAGGTTGCGCCCAGTCGTACGAACAAAGTCACACCCACTCTGTTTTTCAGACAGCTTAACACACAGACAAGACGAGTGCGTGTCACATGGCATCGGAGCGAGCACTTGACAACATACCTGTGGTCCCACCCCATGATATAGACAGTTGACGACATTGTCCAGCAGGTTGATATCCAGTTTCTGGTTGAAGTCCAGCAGCTGCTGTGCTGCATGGTCCGCTAACATTGTCATAATTGCTGGCATAGAGCTCTGCAACAAGGACATGACAGGAAGCGGTCATCAGTAAGCCAAACAAATTCCAGCGGCAGTCATGTGATACAATTGCAAACAGGTGAAAGCTGCACACCCACTGAGGGGGTGGGGGGGGGGGCAGTCCATGTTACCGTGCTGCATTGTTATGTCTGATGCAGAGCAACAAAGAAAACAAGTGGTTTTGCTGCTGTCTGGAACGGATCTCCATCCATCCATCCATCCGTCCGTCCATCCGTCCGTCCGTCCGTCCGTCCATCCATCCACCCACCCACCCATCCAGTCAGTCATCCATCCAGCCACCCGTCCATCCAGTCAGCCATCCATCCAGCCACCCGTCCATCCATCCATCCATCCAGTCAGTCATCCATCCGTCCGTCCATCCATCCACCCACCCACCCATCCAGTCAGTCATCCATCCAGCCACCCGTCCATCCAGTCAGCCATCCATCCAGCCACCCGTCCATCCATCCATCCATCCAGTCAGTCATCCATCCGTCCGTCCGTCCATCCATCCACCCATCCATCCAGTCAGTCATCCATCCATCCATCCATCCGTCCATCCATCCAGCCACCCGTCTATCCGTCCGTCCGTCCATCCACCCATCCATCCAGTCAGTCATCCATCCATCCATCCATCCGTCCATCCATCCAGCCACCCGTCTATCCGTCCGTCCGTCCATCCATCCACCCATCCATCCAGTCAGTCATCCATCCATCCATCCATCCATCCATCCATCCATCCATCCATCCAGCTTCTATCACCGTCTGCTGTCCATCAGTGAAGCTCAGGAGCTGCTGGAGCCCAGTCCAGCTGTCCTGGGGCAAAGGCGGCTTCGCCCTGGACAAGATGCCACTTTATCCCAAGTGGGCATGGAGACAAACAACCGTTGGAACTCGGGGACAATTTAGAGTTGCCAATGGCCCAGCGTGCACGTCGTCGGACTGTGGAGGGAAGCCAAGGAACCAAGAGGGACAAAGAGCCGCAGGGACAAAGGGAGAACATGCAAAGTCCACGCAGCGACGCCGGGTCGGGGGGGGGGGGGTCGAAGCCGCGACCTTCTTACTGTAGGGCGACGGTGTGCACGCCGTGTTGCCGTGGAACACATTGAAGCAGCAGTTTGGCAGAACATTCTGAGTGCAGCGCTTTTGTCTCCCCCGCAAAAACAAAACTACCAAGCAAGTGCAACAGAAGCCGGCCTCCTTCCTGAAAGCACCTGGTTAGAAATCATGAACCTGGGTCTGGATGTTTTCTGGGGTGCTTCTGTCACCTCGGAGCTTTTGCAGTTTATCTTGTGTGTGGTTTTCAGCTTGTTGACATTGCAGGTTACCTGCTTAACTGAAAGACTGGTTGTGAAAATGACAAAGTGCTGCTTTGAATGATGGGAGGCAAACTGAGGACAGGAGGTTCATCTCTTAAATCTACTGGACGTGTTTTGTTACAAAAAGCAATTACGTGCAAACCATTAAAGTCTTTAGAATTTTTCGCACAAAGCAGCACTGCCCTACTTGCATAGGTTTAATTTTACATTTCCTGTTCACAGCCAATGCAAACAGAGGTTCCAGACACTGGGACCTGGAAGGAACGGCTGCGTAGAAGACACAGGTGCACTTTGCAGCGGCTTCAATCTGCATTCTTCTGAGCGCTAGCGTCATGAACATAGCTTCTAGCACGCAGACTGGAGTGGAAAATATCAACTGAAAAGATAAATGAATCAATAATTCACTCGGTGAACGAATTTGCTTTGCATATGGGTCAAGTTCCTGGTCATTTAAAGACTCGCCGTTGATGATCCTGCCCCGTTTTGCTGTGCCTTCTACATCACAGGCCCTGTTTGGAAGTGGCACCAGGTTAATTCCCAGTTTGGAATTGTGAAGCAGCAGGGGTGTGGCACACAGACGCAGAGGAAAACAAAGCTGAACCGCTCGCATGTTCATAGACTGCGTGGAACAAAGTTCTGAGTGATTCAAAAACAACAGTGCTGCTGCTACGTACAGATTCTATGTACTGGTGAATTCATGATCATAGATGCGGCACCACCGTTGGAAAAAGACACCGTTTAGCCTTGAAGAACTTTACACCAAAATATATATAATCCTATACAGTCAAGATACGCTGCATAAATGACATATGGGAAAGTGAAAAAGATGATGTGTATCAATAGCTGAGCGACTGCCAGTCAGCATGATGACACATTTGATCAGCACACCAGATGTCTTTCTGTGGGCAACTTGACGCACCGTGCTTTGAAGATGACAATCTGAGCAACTTGTCAACTGACTACAACACAGCCCCTCTTTGCTCATTGCTTGTGCCACTACTACATTTGACCAAAACCCAAGAAACTTGGTGATTCTTGCAAAACTAATCTTTCTTTCTTTCTTGAAACCACCAGAGGTCTATGAGGGAGTCTGTGCAATAAATGTGAATCTAAGTGCAATCTTTAACCTTGTGTGTTACTTTATCGTTCAACTAAGGGAATTGTTATTAACGCTGGCAAGACGTTTCATCCAGGATCGATCAACAACAACAACAACAACAACAACAACAAAAAGTAGACCATTCAACGCACGCTGGATTCAGCGCAGGTAAAAGCAGGCGGCTGTGTTTTTAACTCCACCGGCGCCGATCGCTCACTTAAACCAACCGCTTTATCGGCGGCCACCGTACAAAAGAAGGTTAAGCAGCCCACGTGCCAGCTATCAAGACGACGTCACGTTGTTTACATCTGCAAGTGATGGAGCCCACACTCGGGCCAGCAGCAACTTTACACAACGGCGGGGCTCAACATGAATGAATGAATGAATGAATGAATGGTGGACGCAAAGCAGTAACTTGATGGCCGACGAGCCGCCCCCCTTAATTGCATTATCGATGGTTTAGCAAAGCAGCGACAGCAGCTGTACTCCTCCTCCTCCACCTCCCCCCCACCCCCTCGCAGCGCTAACTGCAGCTAGCCTCCACCGGAGCTAGCGGCGGCTAGCACTGTGACGCACCAACAGCTCACATGTGGTCCTCTGACTACAACCACTCCCACCACCCGGGAGAGCAGCGACCGACCGAGAGTGAACACAAACACCGCGCACTCCACTGGCCACTGGGCACAGGGGAAGTTGACAGCTTACGGAGTTGCTGGGGTCGATCGACACCGACAATGTTTACATATATATATATATGTGTGTGTGTGTGTGTGTGTGTGTGTGTGTGTGTGTGTGTGTGTGTGTGTGTGTGTGTGTTGGCATTGTTAGAACGGGCAGCGGCAGCGACACCGCGCTGTACTTTAGCCACTAAGTACATAGCAACAGCAACTTGTCATTGGTTCCCAGCGCGAGCGCGAGTGATGCTAGTATTGTGGGACGCGTACAGATGGATTTCGATATTACTGAATCGTATGCGCCTCGATAGCAAGTCCCAGTTAGCGGTGCCAGTAGTTTGAGTTGGAGCAGTGTCACAACAAGCGCCGTCAACTAATCCCTGTGTAGTGTCCAACGCTAGCTAGCCACCGGCAGGCTACTTAGTTATCATATCGATGCTAGTCAATGTTTTTTTTTTTTTTCTGTTTTTTTTTTTTTTTTTACTGACGTCAAGGAAATCTTTACAATAAGCATATCTGCCCGTGTTAAACGGGCGGCTAAAGCGGGATTAATACACACACCATTACGCATTTATTCCCCTCGCACAGGTACAGCCAAGAAATGTTAATCACAGCGTGGCAGGTTTGCACTCCAAGCCAGTTACCTACCTAAAGTCCGAGGCTCTTACTTTAAAGAGTGGCGAAAAGCTACGAGATCAACTGAATTCTGAAGTACCACTGGTGATTAGAGAAGGTTTCCTAGCGTTGACTACCTCCAGCTCCGGGTAGTAGTGAGTGATGCCTGGCTGCTGCTGCTGCCGCTGCTGCTGCTGCTACACAACCAATGATATGGACTCCAAAAGTCAATGTCACTGCAAAGCTGCCAATATGTCACCTCCGATACATCGTACGAAAGAAATAATACCTTGGTTCACAATTTAATTGGTAACTATGATAGTTTTCCACCGGGGCGGTGTGGAGCTGCTGTGCCTGCCTGCGCCGCCTCTCCTCTCCCAAGCCACTAACTCGCAACCGGTTGAAACCGGTTCAGACTGGGAGATTCCATCTCGGTTTAGTTTTCAGCCGATGGCGCCGCGTAAAGTTTGGACTGGGGTCACGCCCATGCCGCGCTGTGATTGGCCGCGGCGGCGCCGAAGACTCCCGAGTCGCCCCCCATTGGCTCGTCGGACTGCCAGTTAATTTCAATTCGCTCAAGCGCCCACGCGACCGCCGGAGAGAGAGAGGACACAGTGGCTCCGTCAGAACGGACTTGTCGACAACACCGCGCCGTAATAACGCTGAAGTTTGTGCCCCGTTGTTCATCCGTACACTTTAATGCACATTAGTGTCGCAGAGGTCAACTGTCAACTTGGCTGTTGCTTTTCACATTCACGTGCGGAGAAATTCCGGACTCGAACTAAAGCGATATTAATGCTTTTTAATCCCCACTCAACTCTTCTATCCCCGGAAAAAGAAAACAAAAAAACACCGCTGTTCCCTTAAAAAAAAAAAACAAAAACAAAAACCAAACACCGTGTGTCTCAGCTCGCCGTAGAGATGTGATTCACCCGCAAGTCGCGTTCATTTGCCTGTTGCTTGTAAGCTGGTAATTTTCCACCAGCCACGAGTGGGAGTGGTTACACGATCATGAAGCACCGGGGTTAGAACGAGCGCCTGGACAAGAATCCGCTTCCACAACGGGCCAAAGTGTGACAATGCGAACGCAGCGACTTTGACCGTCGTCAGATTGAGGAGCTGCGTTCGAAATGCGCAGGGACCGCATTCAAAACAAGCATTTACGGTCCTTATAAACGCTGTCCGCCGCTGTCAACTGAGGATGCAAACATGACAGCGTCCCGGCCCCCCCCTTCTTCTTCTGTGGTCACGTGGTGCAGCGCGCTACTTGATGGAAAAATACTGGATTTGGTGTGTAGTGGAGAGAGTACACACACACACACACACACACACACACACACACACACACCAGCCACTCAGTCACCCAGGGAGGGACTGTTCCACTTCTTACCTAGTAACAATCTTTTTATTCATATATAGTCTGTGTGTTATATATACACACACAGAGACTATATATATATATATATATATATTTATATTTATATGCATGCATACATACACACATCATACATACTGTATGTGTGTATGTATAGTGAGTGTCTACACACACATATATCATTTCATATATATATATATATATATATATATATATATATTTACACACACACACACACACACACACACACACACACACACACACACACATATATACGTATATATATGTATATATTTATATATATGTCCAGTATATATAGTCTGTGTCCTCGCACCCAAGACAGTTGGCCTACATCCAAGCCTTTGTTATTAACAAAGATTTTTCAAAGGTTTGTACCTCGTGCTGCATTTATGAATGGTTATTGCACTGTTTGCCACTCCCACTACAAAGAACACTACCAACCTGTGCCTCCAGAGATGGAAGAAAACTCCCATCCAAATGTGCAAATCCCATGTTTAGAATAATAATATGTATTGGGCAAAAAAATAAATAAATAAATAAATAAAAAAAAGTTGGCATAGCTCAAGCTCTCTGGGCCATGCATGAGTCCAAGTGTAATTGCGGCTTGTCCTGTGTAAATCCGCTTTCTGCATTACTTTGTATGCTCTCCATGAATTCAAGGGAAACATGCACAATCAACCGATAGCTCAGGAACAATACACTTGAAATACATATTAGAAACCTGCAAATGTGTGTGTGGGTATACCTTTACCTCCTCACTGCTAATATCGTACGGAGCCAGCACTGGTGAAGTCATATCGAGTTGTTTTTTTTAAAAAAAAATCATATTCATAATGAAAATGACCATTACAAGGTAACAAAAACAAAACAAACAAAATGTGATCAGACTCTCAGACGAGGGCCCGGCCGCTTCAAGCGGATCAGCCCTCATTGTTTTCTCTCCGTCGGGATACGGAATGCAATGCACAGTTACAGTTGTAAGAGTTGCATGAGGGAGTGAATGAGCTGAGTGGGATTTCTTGCCTCCAGGCCACAGCTGTCAAAAGGCGCCAAGCTGTTATGCAGCAATGGAATGTATTGTTACACATGTGAGATTTTTGGAGGTGAGCAACCTCGACCAGGTTGCAGCTGGCTAAATCTTGTTCATTCTGGTTTGGGAGCAGTTGTTCTGTTGACGTATATGATTGCACCACACGAGGTAGCTGACTCTGACAAAGCTAGTCAGCTGGGGGGAGAGGGGTGGGGGGTGGGGAGAGACTACACAACAACAACAACAACAACAACAACGACAGCAACAGCAACAGCAACAGCAACAAAACTAACTTGACTTTCATATGCTGACTAATGTTGCTAGCTATCGAGTGTCCCAGTGTTCTATCTTGAGCATCAAACAGTAGAAGTTGAAATTTGAATGGTGCAACGATTCATCATCATCATAAACTGACACCGAGTTGTAAGAGCCAACTTCAAGTATGTTTCAGGTCTTCAGTGTGTCCAACTGTGGAACCATGTGTGTGTGACTCCTTCTTGGCAACAGTGGAAGTGTGAAGAACCAATCATTGTTGAAATAATACTGGGCTCTGTTGTCTCCCATGCTTCACTCTATCAACAAACAACGACACCAATCTCTGATGGACGCTAAATGCACTAGAATGTACGTAATCCCGGAGCGCCCTCTGCCGGCCATTATCACAAACAACTCAATCGCTGGATTTTTATTATTTTTTTGTTGTTGTAACATTTAGACTTCTGTTCATATTTGCTGTATTATTTATATTTCTTTTTAATATTTCTGTACTTTTTTTTCATTTTTAATTCCTCTTTTCGTACTTATGTGCTGACTCCGGGACCTGAGTCCTAATTTAGTGCTGTTGTAAAATGGTATGACAATAAAGTTTCCTCCAATCATTATTCAAATACATTTTTCCAAGTCAATCTAATTTTAATATCTAAAAAAAAAAATGAACTTGTTTGATAGAATATAAAGTGCTGTGGCCCTCCATACAATCACTGCTGATGCCATCCAACCTAAGCAGTAGGACGGGCCCCTGAGTGCAGTGGCTGGAGCTGGAGCTGGAGCTGCTCGTTGTGCTGACAATGTAATATAAACCCTGTGTTGCAATAACTAGCTGGGAAATATTTGGTATAAAACACCATCATGCTAAATGTAGCCACTGTCTCGCTGCATCTGTGCTCATTTCGCAAGGCCCAGCACGGTCGCTGCTGCTGAGAGAGCAGACAGATAACAGCTTACAGACACCTGACAGCGGCCGTGATAACTGCCGACTGCACGCTCAGCTACGTCCCTTTGCCACTGTGCACCATGTGATTATTACTTTCTTACACACACACTACACAGTTGACTGCAGCAGCCGTCTGAGTAGGAGTCCAAAGTACGCGGCAGTGACGTCAGCGTTCCTCTCCACAGGGAATCAAACTGCTGGCCATTCCAAAAGACAGCAGTTTGCGCCTGCAATTATGACTGCGCAGCTCCAGACTGGAGAGACTTCTGACTGTAGCGGCGTGATGGATGAGAAGATAAGAGTTTACATTGTTATTTCAGTGTCGAGCTGAAGTTAACGTTCCCTCTTTGCTCCTCTCACGGTTCATGCTGGATGTGCATTTGAACCGCTTCATTGAGTTCTTGATCATTTCAAAACCTCCATCGCACCAGCAGGAGGTTTGAATTGGAGGTTTGCACCTCATCCTTTCTATTTTTTTTTATAAGTGGGACAAATTTCTGTTAAAAAAAAACAAAACAACAAATTTGTGCTCACTGCACTGTCACATGACCAAATGCAGTAAATGTTTGCGGCTGAGCAGATAACAAAAAAAAAAAAAAATCTCCCTATTGCTCAGGTCTCTGTAACCCTAACCCTCCGTAAAGAAGAGTTTCCGGTGCCGCCACTGAGCCGTGCTCTGGCTGAACGAGGTCTTCATTCATCGCTGAAGGCGTTCGTCAGACATCCAGACAATGAAGAAACCACAACACACAAAGGGAATTTTCCAACATGGTTCTGGTTTACTTTGAGTTTGTTTTTCTCTTCGTGAAGGGGTCTGGGGCTTTCAGCTTGATGTCTGAATGGTGGGAACTCTATCAATAATACAAAAGAGGTAAAGGGCAGAGTGTAAACTGAAGGTCCAGGATGTTCTCGTGCGGAATGGTTGAAACCCTGCACTGACATCCAGACGGTACCTGTGTTTAAAGAAGGTTATTGCTCAACCAAAGCTGACTTTGTGAAAAAAAAAAGACAAAAATCGCACGTGCACACAAACACACACACAAAGTGGGATTAAAGTTGAAGTTGCGCCGGCCAAATCTGGTGAAGGAGGCCGACGGGTGGCAAAGACACAGACACAGCTGATACAACTCAGCTCTAAGTAAGCATCGCAGGAGTGAGCTCTGCTGAGAGCCACCGTGGCGGAGCACCACGGTGCAGAAGCACCACATCAGTCGAGCTTAGGCGCTTCCAGACAGAAGTGAAGTCTCATCCTGGCACTGCGGTCACATGACAGCGGAGGGTGATGGGTTATTCCAGCTCCACCAGCAGGTCTCCCTCTCCCACCGTCTCCCCCGGCCGACAGTGGACGCTCTTCACCTGGGGTGACCAGAGGACGCAGCACATTACACAGGCCGCTCATACACTCGCTGCCTCCGTCTCTACCGTCCATCCTGCAGGGTGACTTCATCAATTCATCACTCTGGGGTGTGATGACTCGCAGAGGATTTACAGATTAATGGACTATTGCCCTGGTAATCTTGATTATATCTTGAGAAACTCAGGTAAAGAATGACCACACACACACACACACACACACACACACACACACACACACACACACACACACACACACACACACACACACACACACACACACACACACACACACACACACACACACGTCAGTCAGTCTATCCAGGTTGAGTTCACGTGCGAGAGAAAGTACAATCCATTATAAATACAAGCAACAGCTGCAACAGAAAGTGGCAACAAGTTATCTTCAAGTTTTTCAAGCAAAAATGAAATTTGGTCTAAAAGAAAAAAAAAAGAAGTTTTTAATTTTTCAATTCAACTTCGTTTAAAAAAAAAAAAAATAAAATGCTTCATATATGACGCAGAAAAAAAAAAGACTTTCGTGAATGAAGATGCCAAGACAATTGTAATTGTAAATAAGAAGCTAAGAATTGCATTCACACTGACACTGCTGGTATACATTGTGATGAGAATGCGTCAACACTCTGAGCCTTGTGGCGCAACTTTGCTTCTTGTAATATCATAGAATAGAATCGCCAAACTGTGGCCCAGCTGCCAGCATTCCAACGGTGTGTCATTACCTTTGCTTGCTTGGCGGCAGTCAGACTGTTCTGCATCTTCATGGCTTCAATCACGCAGATCTCTTGACCCTCTGCCACCTACAGACACAGCAGCAGCAGAGCAACACGTCCTCAACCAGGGCTCAGACTGACTGGCAGCACCTGACAGCCAAGCTGCGTCTTCAATGTCTGACTGATAATAATGATAATAATAATGATGATGTGTTTGGCTAGAATGACAGCTCTACAGAGAGCAAGTTCAGAATATTTACAGTAGCAGAATAAAGTAGATGATCAGTGTGAGCAGTGAGCAGCATGTGGCTGAGGGTCCTGTGTGCAGGCTGTGGAGTGCAGACTTGGGGGTGGGGGGGGGGGGGGGGGGGGGGGCAGTGTTACCGTGTCTCCAGGCTTGACAGAGACGGCCACCACCGTGCCAGGCATTGGCGAACGCAGGATGCTACTGGTGTCTTCTGCAACTTTCTCTGGCATGAAAGCGTTGAGCCGTGCAGCCAACTTGGACAGAATGCGAACCTGAAACTGTTTTGTTTTTAAGAGGGAGGCAACTCGTCAGTAAAAGGTCCAGGTGAGGCGGCGCAAAGGGTCCGCTTTAATTATTATAATAACGCAACATAGCTATAGGAAACACTGAGTGCAAATGTGGCTGTGAGCTTTTACTGATCAGCTTGGATCATTAGAGCGCCACTGCAGTCCTGAAAAACATGGACATTTATCTTCCTCCCTTTTCTGTGTTGATGCAAAAGTGTTTTCTGCAGAGTCTGAAGTGCAAACGACAGCTTTCAACACAGCAGTTTACCGAGCAGATTCCCTTAGAATTAAATATCAGCTTTGAATTTACACGACTAAACAAGTCTCACTGCACGTCACGCCGCAGCCCGCTAGCTTAGCACAGAGCCATGGAGAAGTCTGCGTGCGATTGCGTAACAACAGACGTGCGGCCTCACCGATGTACCGAGGAACTGCAGGACAATCCTTCCAGAAGCATCCCTGGACAGACACTGGAAGATTGAAAGGTTGCTTTTGTGACAATAACAAAGACTTTTCATACACGTTTGAGCCGTGTGTGTGTGTGTGTGTGTGTGTGTGTGTGTGTGTTAGAAGGGAAGTGTTGACGACACGGGCACCGGGGTCTTACCTGCAGCGTCCTGTCCGTTCCATTGATGGTGACGGGCAGCAGCGTCGCCGCCAAGTTCCACTCTCCACTCACCTCCACCTTCCCTCCGTCCACCTCCACCTGCAGAGGAAGACGGTTACTGCCTCGGCCGCCCTGACGCCTGCTTGCCTTCCACCTGCGTGGAAAAACTCTTCAAACTGATGAGGAAGTCTCATTGATGAGGAGAACTAACTGCCGTCGCAGGCTAGCACCTTGTAATTGCACCGGAGAAGCACCTGAACAATGAGCAGTGTCTCTGTCACTTGAATTATTTATCATCATTTTCAAGGGCATCACTCTCACCTATTTACTAAATCCCTTACTTTGACTTTTTTTTGCACGTCGACATCGATTTTTTTTTCTTCTTCAAAGTGTGAGTGGATGGTTTATACTCACAGTAAACACATTTGCAGATTTGGTGACATCCACAGTGTAGCATCCATCTCCCAGTTCTGCACACAGCTCCCACTTGCTGCATTTTACGGGAACTGAAGACACCCTGCAAAAAAAATGTCATTTTCAGTCGGGCCAATCAATTCCGTCTGCTATGAAAATGTCTCTTTTTTCTTTCTTTGAAATACAAACGTCTTGACTGTTTTTTTCTCCGCTCCCTGACCTCTGAGCTTTCTGCCTGCTTTCTGCCTGCTCACCTCAAGCTGCCCAGGACCTCCTGCGAGCGGAGCTGCGCTGTGATGTAGAGGGCTGCCGCTGAGGCCAGCAGCTCCCGGCGCTTCTCCACATCCAGCTGGTGACCCTTGAAGCCGTCGGGGTAAACCTCCGGCAGGAAGTTGGTGCTGATGTCACCGGAGATGAAGCGAGGGTGTGTAATGATTTCCCGGAGGAGAGGAATGTTGTGGGTCACCCCTGAAGCCGTGAGGAGACACACGCTGCTTTGAAGAGTTCCATACAGTACAGTTCTCAATGTGTGTGGTGGATTTTCTTTACCGTGTAATTACAGCTTGTTTGGTAAAACTGTTTTTTTTTTTTTTTTTTTTTAAACTGCTATAAAATGATTAAGAACAGCCCAGATTTCATAAACCTGTCTGGTACATTTTTTTTCCTGTCCAAACATCGTCAAAAGCAGCCCAGTGAGGTTGTCACTGATATTAAAGGAAACACTGTTGTGTTGTGTGACCTCTTAAAGAGGAACTCTGCCTCTGGCTCTGAGGGCAGCCAATTGGAGACCTGAGTGGCTGTGCTGGTGCCGGTTTGCTCAGCCCCAGTGTTGAGTTTGTTTGCGAAGCAGAAACGATATTGCGACACCAAGTGGACACATTTAGAACAGCACTTTCATTGAAAAATTGCAGTTTTTATATTTTGCAAAATCGTCTCGCGGGCCGGAAAAAAAACATTTTGCGGGCCTGATCCGGTCCCGCGGGCCGCATGTTTGACACCCCTGGTCTAGACTTAAATGAACTGCAGACCCACGTGGTGCTGCAGTTGATGCCTGGATGTGACAACGTACCTCTGATGACATAGTTGTCCAGAGCGTCCTCCATCCTGGCCAGGGCCTCAGCTCGAGTGCTGCCGTAGGTCACCAGCTGCAGACACAATCAAACACACAAAGCTCATCATCATCACCTGCCAAGCGGCTCATTCGTTCACACGTGACGTCACATGACCCACCTTGGAGATCATGGGGTCGTAGTAGATGCTGATGTCGCTTCCCTCCTGGATGCCGCTGTCCACACGAACCTGACAAGAACATGCGGCCGGTGAGTAGAGGGTGTGTGTGTGTGTGTGTGTGTGTGTGTGTGTGTGTATGAATCAATGAACACACACTGACATTGCTGAGGTTGACTGGCTCTTGGTACTGAGACAGCCGTCCTATGGAGGGGAGGCCAAAGGACTTGTAGGGATCCTAGAAGAAGAAGAAGGAGAAGGAGAAGAAGAAGAAGAAGAAGAAGAAGGAGGAGAAGAAGGAGGAGGAGAAGAAGAAGAAGACAGCTCACTGGTAACACAGCAACTGAGAAGATAACACAGACAAAATTGCATTTAAAGTTGTTTCAAGCCTCACTGACCTCCGCATAGACACGACTCTCTATGGCCCAGCCATTGATGGGTATGTCTTCTTGTTTGTGCAGCAGCTGGTAGCCTTTGGCAACCCTGATCATCTGCTCCACCAGGTCCAGGCCAGTAATACACTCTGTGATTGGATGCTCCACCTGAGGTCACAGGACAACATGGTTACAGCTGACTAGCAGTTTGCTGCCCGGTGAAAACGCAACGAGGAACCCGACCTCCTCAGTTCTAACTGAACTGAAGGCAGAGTACTGGCCTGCAGCCGTGTGTTCATCTCCAGGAAGTAGAAGTTCTTCTTGGAGTCCACCAGGAACTCCACGGTGCCTGCTGAGGAGTAGTCCACCGCCATGGCCAGCTGCACCGCCTGCTCGCCCATGGCTCGCCGGGTCTCTGGGTCCAGGAAGGTGCTGCACAGGCCACGAGACAACCGGTGGGAAACTGACTTTACTGGAAATGTAACTCAATCTCTGATGGGGTTTATATATCTTCACAGGATCTGGCTGTAATATTCACCCGCATTTCAGCACAAGTTCATGAAATTAGAATCACAAGATGGATTTCTTATGAAAATGAAAAAAACGTCCACCACTTCTGTTCAAAACGTTCTCGCCGATGGCTGGAACCAAACGACAGAGGCTGCGGGCTGCGTGAACCCACCTGGGAGCTTCTTCAACCACCTTCTGGTTCCTCCTCTGAATGGAGCACTCCCTCTCGTTCAGCCACAGAGCGTTGCCGTGCTTGTCAGCCAGCACCTATGAACGACACGAGGTGTAAATTCCACAGCAACACTGAGGGAGCGTCCTGGCGATGTGTTCAGAAGAAAACCGCTGCAGCTAAAACCAACTGACAGAGACGATGAGCTGCAGACAGCAGATAGCAGCCAGTCTGCGTCCATCCTTATTGGTTGCATGTCACAGAATGAGCTCTGAAGACGTCAGAGCATTGGTCAGAGCACACAGTGAGCAGCCAGCCGGAGATGTGGACGAGACAACTGCAGTTTTTTTTTGACGCAACGCTGCCTTTGATGACATGCAAAACACGAAACAGAGGCTTTACTGCACTGCCGTCACACCGGGGCTTAGTGCTGGTCAACATCTCAGCAGGCCAACGTCAGAAGCTTTCAGTTATTAGCTGTGCATGCTCACTTTGATCAAAAAAAGACATTGTTGTCTCGTATTGAGTTTATCCTTGCAAAGGAGCTGCTGCCAGCGGCGTGTCGTACCTGTATCTCAATGTGTCTGGGGTTGTCGATGTACTTCTCAATCAGCAGCCTGTCATCTCCAAAACTGGACGCCGCCTCCTGGGACGAGAAGCGGAAACCTTCCCTGCGGACAGAGACACGCAGGCATCTTACTGTTGTCCCTGATGACACTGAAAAGATAGGAGGGTCTTCCTCCTCACTGAAGCAGACGCCACAAAGCACAACATCGAGGTTGACTGCCTGAATGTTGCAGCAAACGCTAGGCTAACTCAACGACGCACAAAAAGTCACACAAAAAGCTAGATGTGTGCATTCCCCAGTGATTGACCTCTTGACAGGGCAGTCTGACCCCTGTTTCTCAAGGTCAAGCTGCCCCTCGTTAAACTCGCAGCTTTTATTGAGTAAAAATTCCTAATGAGCGCGAGCGAGAGAGAAAGAGAGAGGAGCGCACGGATACCTGGTCTCCTCGTCGTTCCAGGCGATCCTCATCCCTTTGCCTCCTCCTCCTGCAGAGGCTTTGATCATCACAGGGTAGCCTGCCGACAGCAAGACATATGGCAGCTATTCATGCAGTTCACAGCAGCTCTATTGACCAGGAAGTGCATGCAGATGAAGGCTATTTGATCAAGGTTGCGCTCGATTGAGTGCAAAACAAAGAACTTGATTAGTGTCACAAGGCGAGGTTGATCAAACTATCCGGCCGAAGCTGAAGCAGTTTGCGTTGAAACGCCGCCGCTGAACAGCTGAATGGTTTGATGTGTCACCTGCCACGGCGACTGTGGCAGGTGACACAAACTGGAGGATTGAATGACGACAGCCTGAGGGTGTTGAGAAAGTAACCACTCACCGATCTCTTGAGCGATCTTCACAGCGTCCTCAGCAGTCTGACACAGAGGAGTTCACGGTTCATCAATCAATCAATCAATATTGTTTCTTTTTTTTTTTTTTTTAAACATTGGATAATGACCACACAATTGCGTTGACATGGAATCTTTTCTTCCCTGCATTTCAGGTTTTTTTTAAAACATATGTTTCTTTATTCTTACACAGTTTGCATGCACAGCATAATGAACTCATCAACATTCGAGCTCAGGCATGGGCAAACTATGGCCCGGGGGCCACATGCGGCCCATTGAGTTTTTCAAACTGGTCCGTCAAAATGAAAGAAATGATTTTAATGGCCAGTAAGTCATAGAACAGCTGTGTATCATCCATTTTTGAAGTCATTTCAATAAAGAGCTGAACACCGTGGGGCTTCAAACACGCTGATTTTGTTGTAACAATTTTGTTTGTTATCAACCGACATTAAAACCACGCGTTTCCTGCATATCACATGACATGTTTTCCTCCTATGAGGAGAGTCACCAGAACACTGCGTCCATCTGCTCCTGCTCCGGCCCCCTCTGTGGCCCGCCAATCAAAAGGTTTGCCCCGCCCCGTTCGAGCGTCTAACTGAACACGTTACACAGCTTCACGTGTGTGTAACGTACCTCGACGACTCCATCAAATCCCGGGATGGTGTTCACTTGAGCAGCCTTGGCAATCAGCTTGCTCTCAATTTTATCCCCCATTGCCTGGATGGCATGGGTGTCGGGTCCGATGAACGTCACGCCCTCCGCTGCCTGGTAACAAATCAGGCGTGACATTCAGCATATCGCCCCGACCACGCCAAGATAAAGGAGAGAGTTCAGGTCTGAGGAGATTACAAATAATAAAGGGCTTTTCACACACACACACAGTCCTGACTCCACCACTCACCAGTCTCCTTGCAAACTCTTTGTTTTCAGAGAGGAACCCGTAACCCGGATGGACCTGCGCAGAGGGAGGAGAGTCCTCACATTAGATTAGATAAAACTTCATTAATCCCCGAGGAAATTCAGGTGGTCAGCTGCACTACATTCACTCCAACAATAAAAAGCAGACAGGGGGGAAAAAAAGAAACAGACACAACCTAGAATAAATAAAAAAAAACTATTAAAAAATAAAATAAAAAATTAATTTATCTCCCGCCAGTGAAGATTGAAGTTGCTCTGACCCCCTCCCCCCCGCCCCCCCCGACCACCCTAGAGGCCACACAGGGACTCACGGCTTGGGCTCCAGTGGATCTGACGGCATCCATGATGGCGTCCATGTTCAGGTAGCTCTTACTGGTGGGGGCGGGGCCAACACAGAACGCCTCATCCGCCATCTTCACGTGGACCTAGGCACCAGCAAACACATGCAGATGTTGGACCACAGTTTACATCTGTACATGTATGTATAAGTATTGAGACCTGCTAGAGTTGTTTTCTGTTGTTTTCTGTCATATAAACTGAATTTAGTTGATAAGTTTGTATTTTATTTGAGTCTAGGCGTTGGTACATAGAAGTTTACACTTCTTCCTCCCCCTTTTCCAACATGAACAATGTTATTCTCTTGTATTTTTCACTGGTGTGCCGTTTTATTTATACATTTTTTATTTTATTTTAATTTTCTTTTGTGTGTTTTTGGTTTTGTATCCTTTTTTAATTCGCTTTCCTTTCTTACATGTTCAAAATCAATCAATCAAATCAAACTCCAATATCTCAGCAGGTGCTCAGACTCAAGGTCTACTGTCATGAAGAAATACACAGACAGTCTATAAAAAAGACCCACTCAGTATCTTCATGACACGGTGGTAATGGAGGAAGTGAAGCTGCAGGGCTTCCATGTTCTCAGGAGACGGCTGCACCCTCAGGTCTGCTCCACTCTGCTGCACTCCTCCTTCTCCTTTGTGACAGTCGTTTCCAAGCAACTGCTACTAATCACGGCCGGCTAGGAAGCAACTCCACTGATGTCATCGATCAAATGAGGACAACCGTGAGTGGAATCAAGGTCTTTGCTGCGCTTGGATATTCACCCATTGAAAAAACCAAACAAACCCTGCACAGTCGTCAGCCTTCAGAAGTCCACGGTGCCCCAGCGTGAGTGGTGGCAAAACTACGGCTCGGGATCCAAAGAGAACACCGAGGTCACTCTGGTGAACACCGAGCAGGCATCTTAGCCGGCTGTCTTGCTGCTCTGGACAATGATTCATCCAGCTGGAAGGTTAGCTGGAGTATGGAGGTCTGCACGTCCACTTCCTGTTTGCACTCAACCCTCTTTTTGCTGGAGGCAGGAGGAGCTGATGCTGCTGTGCAGCAGGTGTACATACACTTCATACAGTACAGCATGACACATGCATGCATGATGCCGCTTGAAGTGACGACAGCAAGCCCCTGGGAGTCCAGGATGGTCAGCGCCAAGGACAAACCTAACCCTAAGCCTAACCCTAAGCCTAAACCCAACCCCAACACAAACACAATGGAAAACTTACAGCGCTGGAGTCGACGTCACTGTGGACGGCGACAGACTTGATGCCCATCTTGCGACAGGTCTTGATCACCTGATACAAAGAGAGAAAACAAAGCACATGAATGGTGATGACAGCTTTGTTACAAGCCCCTCCCCTCTGATGCTGCACGAGCACAGCGGCTGTGAGTAAGCAGGCAGTAATGCAGCACTTTCACATGGATCTGGTGCGATAAAAATAAAGTTTAAATAATCACATAAAACCTTTATATTCTGTTTCACAGGTGATTGAAGTCAGGATTTTGTTTAAAAATTATATATTTTCTTTATATGATGTGAAAGCCAAACACCGGCAACAAGATCTTAATATATGCAGGTCAACTGATGATTGGCTGTCAGACGCTCAGATTTACTTTCTCAGATATCAGAATTTGGCACAGACATTTGATAGGATGGGATCATTTGGGTCGGTGCTGCAGCTGCACGGAGGTATCGGTACCCGGGCCTTGGCGTGTATCTCTGCAGCCTTACCCTGCAAGCAATCTCTCCTCTGTTGGCGATGAGGATTTTATCAAAGGTCTGTTGAGGGGAAACAGATTCAGTGTTGTTGATCAAAACCCAAACACGTTTAAAACCAATACAACCATGCATTGTGTCAAGAGAAGAAGATCAGAGAGCTGAGCTTTACTTTTTCACTGGAGCTGCTGCTGCTGTATGATGCGGTGCTCTGGACAGCACAACATCTGGAGTGGAATGAACCATTCTGCAAAAACAGGATTTGATGAGACATTAGAAGGGAGGTTTTCAATTCTCAGGACCCCAATAGAAACCCAAAGTGGGCGTTCACCCATTAATGAAGCTTCCGCTGATTCAAAAAGCTCCATTGTCTGATGAAGTTTAGATTAATGAAGGATTTTTTTTATACCATTAAAAAAATAAATGTACTCTATCATCATAGAAGTTCAGGCATTTCTGCTGTGTCATGCTTATGTTAATAAATATCATTAGGGTGTAATAAGAAAGGTCAATTGTGCCAGCTAGACAGCCCCGTCACAATAAGGTGACCTTAAAGCACCACTGACTGATTACAATATCTGGCATTATACTGCTGTTAAAGTCTCACAGTAAGCCTGACAAGAAAGGGCAACGGAGTGGTAAAGCAGCAACAACATCTCTTTTTTATGATTTTAACTTGTCCTCTGCCCTTCCGCAGTAAAAAAAAAAAAAAAAAAAAAAAAAAAGAGTCTTAAAACCAAGCCTGTCTGAATGCCGATCTGCCGAGAGAAGCCTCTGCCCAAAATACATGACAATCTTTTTTTTTTTTTTTTTTTGGTTTGGTCACAGTCTTGCAAGGACTGTCAAAGTCAAAGCCAGAATCAATCCAATCCAACACTGAATCATACTTCATTTCATTTCCATTGCTGCTTCTGTTACACTGTGGATCGCTCAGGGTGCTGCAGTTGATCCCAGTCGTCGGCACTTTACTGCAGGGACAAACGAGAATTTGCCCTCACACCTGCAAACAATTTAGACTTCCCAGCTGGCCTTGCGTGTGTGTGGGAGGAAGCCGGAGCACCAGGAGGGAACCCACACAGACACACAGCACAGGGAGGGCACGCTCCTCTCAGAGAGGGCATGAACCCACAACCTTCTAGCTGTGACTGCACAACTGAAGACAACAGGCCTCACCACACAACCTGTTCACAGGATTATATTTTTATTTTTTTGTCTTAAACCCCTCCCACCATAGCCAAGACAGCACTGAACCTCTCCACGCCATAGTCTTCCTCACAGAGGGATTTAAACCCTTCATTCGGGTCTAGGACCACTTTTTAGTCTACGGTCTAACTGATACATTTCTCAGTGGGTTCTCACACCAGACTGCATTTAGCCAAAGCCTCAGCATGCTGACAAATGTGCTCGATTCAGGCGACCCTGCTGCTATGGAAAGTACAGCGGTGCAATGCAGACTGCAGTGCACCTATATGACCCACAGTCCTCGCTGTCAGCACGTCATACCTCCGCCAAGGACACGCTCACTCACGCATATAAACTGTTGCTCATAAGCAGTTTATGTAGCCGAGCCCGTCTGCAAAAATGATTCAATAAGCAATAGTGTTCACGACTTTTATTTTGAAGGCTTTAAAGAAACGGGTTTTTTTTCCCCCTTTAAAAAAAAAGAAAAGAAAAAAAGTTCGATAGTTGTGTCGATGGCATTAAACTTTTTAACTCAGCGAGTTACCCCGGTACCTGTTCCCGACAGCGCATGTGCACTTCTCAATTCTTCCAGACATTCACAACTATCTCAAGTCTCAAAACGCTCGGGGTTCGCTCCGACCTCGGTTCGGTCCCGTCAGTTTTAGCGGCAGCTGTCAGCGTCAGTGGCGGCGAGCAGCACCGACGGCTGTCGGTTCGACCTACGAGCTCGCCCTGTGCGGCGCCGCAGAGAGCAAACGGCTCACCTTTAAAGTGAAAAGCAGTCTGTTCAATGATGGAGAGAGTCTGTGCGCCGCCATGTTGCCAAGCAGTGACCCACCGTCAACAGCGCGACAGACGCGGTGACGTCAGAGCTTTATCGGGTCCTGAGTGGTGGAGAGAGAGGCGTCACCTCCGCTGTTTTGTTTTTTTCCCCCCCTGCTAACTTTATGGCAAGGCTCGAATGACAACACGTTATGAAACATTATCTTCAAGGAAAGTAATATCCATTGTAGATGGTCAAAAAAAGACATTATATTCACAAGTGTTTTTTTTTTTTTCAAAACCCATCTTTGGAAAAACAAAAACAAAAAAACAACAGCAATGTATGTCTGTATGCTAAAAGTGCGATGTAGCTTAAAACAAAAGCGAACAAACTTTTGTTGCCGTTCAGGATCAATTGTTATCCTCTGTGCTGCCATGCCACTGGGTCAGCCGGACAACATCTAGGTCGTTTAGAACCAGAACATTGAGATCGTTTGTTGTACTTACCTGTTTCTTTATCAGTATCAGTGAGTCATTCGGCCTGAAACGTACTGTTGTCTTCATTCACCAAATATATCATCTTCTTACCTGATGGCTATACTAAAACAGAAAGTCCAGTATGATAGGCCCACGGTGTAGTATACAGTAATTGTTAACACACACTTCTTGCTACTACTCACATAAAATTCAGACACTTGGGCACAAATAACTAAGATAAAGTTCCTTGTCCTCTTGTCTGGTGCCCTTTAACCCAAACATGTCAGATTTATTAAAACCCTCCTGTAAATCTCCCCCCCCCCAAGCGGTTTACTTTAAGGTCATGCTCTGCAAAACAACAGACACGCCTTCATTTAACTGAAATAAATCCTAAACTTTGTTGAAGCAGATTGTGTTCGCCACGAGACCAAGTAGTGAATGAAACACCTCAGAATGGTTCAGTCTTTGTCATCGAACACGAGACAGGATATTAGCGATTGAGTAATAGAGCTAAGAAAATAGCGTCAGAAGTAATCACTCAAAAACATAATTTAAAATTAACTTTATAAATGCTTCTCGGAAAGACATCTAAAAGAACACAATATAGATTGCAAAATAATAACAAGATATAATAACACAGTTCAAATGGAGAACAACTTGAAGCCAAAGGTTACATCTCTCACCTTATAGTTAATGTCCACTTTTGTATCCCCTCCTGCCATGCAGCAAGTATTATCCTGATCTTTGATGTGTGCGACACGCACACACACACTCTTTTTAATACCCTGCCAGAACACAACGGTGTCTGAACTGTTATTCAGACGATCGATGTCAATGTCATCACGGAGGTGCACCTTTTACACACCTGCCCCTCTTTTCAAAATGAGTTCACATCTTGTGTCAAGTATTATAGGGAGTCCCATTTCTGCAACAAACAAAAAGGAAATTGAGAAATTAAAAAACAATATATACTCAAAATAATGGCTCTAAATCATAAAGTTCAAAGAGTTTTTTTGGTGGATTATTATTTCTTTTCTTCTTTTTTTTTTTAGTCAATATAGTCAAAATGTTACCAGAAAAAAATATTTCAAATAAAATTTTACATTGTTTAATAATTCTCATGTCATTGAAAAATGGCAAATAAAAAAAAAAACATCAGACACTGATGTCCTCTTAAGAGATCTTGACCTTTTGGTAGCACACTCTTCTGGCAGGTCTTGACATTTTATTATTTTTGATGAGGGCACAAATTTATCCATAACTGACCTTTTAACCAATGCTTCAGATTCTTTTCTTAATGTAGAAACTTTTTTCTGTAGCAAAACTTCACTCGACATCCCTCTTCTCTCACTTGGCCATTTGCCAACACAGTGTGTTTCCGTCAATGTGTCAAACTGAGACGTCATCTTTTTTTTTTTTTTATGGGTGCACCGTTTTGATCATCAAAGGAGAAACACAAGGTCGTCCGATACACATTTTTTTTATGTTAAAGAAATATGGGTATGACATATATGGTAATATATGCAACCTTGGGGTTTGGACTTAATTGAAAATGGAGTGTAAACAGATGCAGGTAAAGTAACCTACTGACAGGTCCGTAGAGTCCATGAGGTTAAGGAGACACTTGATGATCAACACAAACCAAGATCAGTCGCACTGCTTTCAAGTTGCAGCTCCTCTGCCGGCTGCTTGGATGAGAGCGTGACCACGTTGAACACTTTTTATAACAAAGTTATTACTAATCATGTGTTAGGAGAGGACTCTTTTTTTCTTTTTTTTTCCCTTCAGACAAAGTGCTTGGTGGACCACCTCAAAGCATCTGAGAGCCGTGCCTTTGACAACACAATCAGATGTTTTGTTTTGCTTTTTAAAAGAACCTTTTGATACCACATAAAACAGTGCGCGTATAGCATTCTGCTGCCTCCAAGGTCCAGCGTGTAAGATTTGTAGCAACCGACGGAACATCTCCTCGGGTAGGATTCAACGCAGAGCTCTACTGGGGTTGTTCTCGTGCACCGTAGAAAAGAACAGGAGCATTGAGGCTGGAACAAACGGCAGTAGGAGCTGCACGCGAGGACCTCACTGACGGTCCAACACCATGTTGGATCACTTCTGGAAATGTTTCCCGTGAACGGATGTGAATGAGCTTTTCTCAGAATGGACTCCACCGAGTTGAAATGTAGTTTAAAGTGAAAACGACTCCTCGGAGAACAAATCACCTCCAGAGCTTTTTCTTTAGTGTGGGACGAAACAAAGCAAACTTTTGAGATAAACGTGAGAGTTCATTTGACTGAATTCCTCGAAAATCTCAAAGGTGCATTTCTTAAGACGAGCAGGCCCAGAAACTACAGTTCTACTAGTGTGACCCAGAGGGCTAATAGTCAAAGTGTGTAATGGAAACAGTTACCAGGGACACGATGCAGTAGTAAATGCAGAGACCCCCACCCAAATATTTTGCACCTGTAAACAGATAAAGGTCCATTACCAGCGGAGAAGGGGGCGTGTCACCAGCTATGGCAGCAGATTCTAACATCCTCTGCTCAATTTACTGATTACAGTTTCCAAAAAAAAAAAAGAAGAAGAAAAAAAAAAAGAAAAAGTTAAAAATTAAAAATTGTAGCTAGGTAGCTCATGTGAACTGTATGTAAACGTATTGACTGCTTGGCTTGTCCACTCTGGGCTGCTGTAAAACTGTTGGTAGTTGACCAAGGACCAAGATGAAGATCCATGCATCTCGTGTTCCAGATTAGTGTGCACATGTGATTGACTGTGTTATGGATTTCTGCTGACAAATCTTACCCACTGGACCTTTAACGTGCCATCGCTAGAATCTCCTGCCACTTGCTGGAGTTACAATGAAAAGTGCTACTATGAGCTTTTGTTAAAATGACCATTTTGTCACGGTGGCAATAGCCCTTGAAACAGCTTCAATTTGGAGGTCTTACACTTACAGATCGCTAGCCCACCGCTCTCAAATCAGATCCAGATCAATAAAAAAAAAAAAACCCCGCTCTCTTCATATTGTTTAACAGCAGGCAGGTGGTCACCACATTCCCTGGTCCACATATCAATCGTTACGACCCTTATTAAGTTCAGGTTAGACAGCTAACGCGGGTTAGATCACTTTCAGTCAAATCATAAAATTCCTCGAGTCCATCCTGCCAAATTTGGAAAACCACTTCTTTTGGTCCACACACAGTGATGAGCAGTTTGAGTTTTGTCCTGGAGACGCGGGTAACATCCACCTCCGATCCCACCACGGCCTCCTCCGTCTGGAAGAGCCACCGACTCTGTGCAAGTGCTGGTTCTCAAAAATGACAGCAACAACGATTCCAAAGAACGTCCTCAGGCCCAGGTTGAGTCTGTAAAAAAAAAAAAACGCAAACGCGTGTTCTCCTCGCGTCCACCGTCCTCCATTCCCCCCCGCCCCCCCCGCCCGTCCTACGTCACGTACTCCTCATCGTCACTAGGTTCTGATTTGATGTGGTCGGGGTGAAGCAGAGGGAAGTTTGGCGCTGTAGTCCTGGTACAGACGTACCACTCCTTGATGTTGGACAACTGAGGTAAGGCTGGGTTGACGGAGCGCTGGCTCTTCCGCGAGCTGCCCCTGCCGCTCTGCTGCTTCTGATGAAGCCGGCTCCTCAGGCCCGACAGAGACAGATCCAGAGGCATGGCCACGGGGGAGGAACTCCGCAGCAGGAGCTTGTGTTCCGCCTCCCCCGCTGAGCCAATGTCCAAGCCGTGATTGGACAGCAGAGGTAAGTGAGCATTTTTGTTGGCGAATGAAGGAGAGAGGCGGTTGATCTTCAGATCCAGGGGCTCCATGACGGCCTGGTGAGGTTGTTGGAGTTGATGGGCGATGGAGTCGTACGCGTCCTGGGGGTCGGAGGTAGGTGATGACTTGATGTGGACCTTCATATGCTTGCGCAGGGAGCTGGGGTGGGTGTAGGACTTGGTGCAGCCCATGGCTTTGCAGTCGTAGGGCTTGGACGCCGTGTGGACCTGAGAGTGTTTCTTGCGGTCGCTGCTGTTGGCGAAGCGCCTCTCGCAAAACTCACACTGGAATGGCTTCTCACCTGCAACACAGAGTGTTCACACAGTGGCACACGTATTAAAGGTGTTAATCAGTCAAGTAAGTTAGGACAGACAATGCAGTTGACACGCCATAGCAAAAGTGTGTCGGGATATATACATGCCTATGCAAGGGTGTACAGGTACCACCCCTAAAATGAGAATTATCCAGTCAAAGTTGTTTTATTTTGGCGATTTAACATAAAAGATGAAAGCAACACATTTTATTGAGCCGTTCCACGCAAACTGACCTCTCAAGCAGTTCCTTGTTGTAACTTTGCTGATGAAGATTTTCAGCTTATTAAAAGCACAAACTCAGAAAATTATTATAAAATTTGAGTTTTTTTTTTTTTTTTAAGCTGCAAGACCTGATCAGCAAAATCCAAAGAAATAAAAACTTGAAATATATTGATTTGCATATTATTCCTTTATATAATATGTCACATTCACCTTTTAAGTTTAATTGCAGAAATACAGCAACCTGTTCAGGAGATTCTAATGTTCTGGGTGGTAGCTGTACATGCTTATGCAAGGGTATAAACATCTGCAGAAAAGAAAGGCACTGTCATATCCAAGTCTCAGTAAAAAGAGAATATATTATACTGCATGTATCAGTCCGAGGAGTACAAGTGGAACGCATGTTAATACAAGTAACTATCCCCTCTGGTCAACCCCCCCCCCGTCACTGCCAGTGTAACATAACAACCCAAACCTGCAGTAAAAAAGTGATAACTGACGAAGAAGAAAAAGCAGAAAGGGAGAAAAAGAAAACAAGCAAAGTGAAGCTGTGTCAAGTAGTCAGATATTCCATCCAAGAATCTGCAATAATTCTAGGAAGGCTCCCCATGAGTGCTGCGGGGAATAATCTACCGTCTTCTAGTTTTAAACAAGACGTAATGTCCTCCATGTGTTGGTGGTCGAGGTATTAAAGTTTCAACACCGCTGGATACACAAATAAACAAAATGTACTTGGAAATGACAGCCAAGGTTTGTAAAACCACAAACAAAGAAAAGTTTCCTGTGTTTCAAGTGTGTTGTGTTTGCAGAGTGTCTTGAGTTGTGCTAGAACGCAGCAGGTGGGAGCCGTGTGTTCCACTGGGAGGCGGAGGCTATTCTGTGGATGCTACCGCATCTGCACAACTGTGTGTAGCAACACAGTCAGTCCTATTTCAAGCACCCTACTTGTTGCTTATTTACATTCATGTGAAAATAAATCCCAGTCAAATCACTGGGAATTGATACACCTATAGCTACAAAGGATCTCAGTAGAAATACACACACACACACACACACACACACACACACACACACACACACACACACACACACACACACACACACACACACACACATGCCATTAAAATGCACATCTGTGCACTGCAACCACGATTTAGAATCATAACCAAGCATTTTTAAGCTTCAAATTAAATTAAATATCACGCCACCATCAAAACATTAATGAGGATGCAGTGTGCGTATTAATCATTAGTGTAATGCAAAACTGATGAGTGAATTTACTCAAATCTAGACTCACAACTTCATGTGTAAACCAATGTTACTGTTGCACATTATGCTGCTGCTGCTGCTGCTCTCTTTTTAAAAGAAAATGTGTTACTGAAAACAAACAACAACAACAAATCTCTATCACTCTCTTCCAATCACTTCCTCTTCTCTGCCATCCAACAGCTGTTCCCCGTCACCTCACATGACTCCGGAGCCACAGTGGAATCCTCCAAGGGAACAAGGGATCAGCGAAGGACGGATGTGACTCGGTGCTGAACCAGGCCAGTTCGTAAACATGGAGGGAGGAGGGATGGAGGGAGTCCCTGGCTGACTGGGAACCATGTCTGTTAGAACCCTGTTAGAACCATCTCTATTGGAACCATCTCTGTTAGAACCCTGGTAGAACCATCTCTATGGAACATCTCCATTGGAACCATCTCTGTTAGAACCCCGGTAGAACCATCTGTTAGAACCATCTAGAAACATCTCTGTTAGAACCCTGTCAGAACATCTCTGTTAGAACCCTCTATATTAGAACATCTCTATTGGAACCATCTCTGTTAGAACCATCTCCGTTAGAACCCTGTTAGAATCCTCTATATAAGAACCATCTCTATTGGAACCATCTCTGTTAGAACCCCGGTAGAACCATCTAGAAACATCTCTGTTAGAACCCTGTCAGAACATCTGTTAGAACCCCCTATATTAGAACCATCTCTATTGGAACCATCTCAGAACATCTCTATTAGAACGTTTCTATTGGAAACATCTCTGTTAGAAACATCTCTGTTAGAACCATCTATATTAGAACCCTGTCAGAACATCTCTGTTAGAACCCTCTATATTAGAACATCTCTATTGGAACCATCTCTATTGGAACCATCTATATTAGAACCCTGTCAGAACATCTCTATTAGAACCCTCTATATTAGAACATCTCTATTGGAAACATCTCCGTTAGAACCATCTTTGTTCGAACCCTGTTGGAACATGTCCATTAGAACCTTCTCTATTGGAACCCTCTCTAACAGAACATCTCTATTAACCTCTGTGATCCTCCAGTCAGGAAGCTGCTGCTGTTGCTGTCTGTGAGGATGATGCGGTCGGCTGCAGATTAGCATGACTGAGCTGCACGGCTCGACTCGGTGTGTGTGTGTATGTGTGTGGCCGCCAAGCCCCCCACGCCCCCCCACCCCCCTCAGAAAAAAAAAAAAAAAAAAAATCCCCCCCCCTTCAAAGGAAAAAAAAAAGAAAAGGGAAAAGCAGCGAAGCTCCTACCGGTGTGCGTGCGCGTGTGTATCTTGAGGTTCTCGGAGCGCGCGAACATCTTGCCGCAGTTGGGGAAGGCGCACGCGAAGGGCTTCTCGCCGGTGTGCACGCGGATGTGGTTGATGAGTTTGTATTTGGCTTTGAACGCCTTGCCGCCGCGCAGACACTCGTCCCACATGCAGACGTGACTGAGGCTCTCGAGCCCCGCCGCGACGTGCTCGCTGGTGACGTGGTCCACCAGCTCGTGCATGGAGCCGAAAGTTTGCTCGCACACGGACACGGGCACGGGGCCGAGCCTGGGCCTCGGCTTGCTCGAACAAGTTCGGTCGATCCACTTGCACACCAGCTCCGTCTTGACGATGGTGCCGCTGCTGCTGGTGGTGGTGGTGGTGGTGGCGGGGCCTCTGGAGGAGAAGTCCAGCAGGCCGCCTGGATCTCCACCGACACCACCACCACCGCCGCCACCACCTCCACCTCCGCCGCCGTCGGTGCTGCCACAATAAGCCGGGACCCCGGCGGCTTTCCTGGGCTGCTGCGGTGGCTGCTGCTGCTGCTGCTGCTGCTGCTGCTGCGGTGGCGGTGGCTCGGTGCTGGAAGCCCCGGAGTTGTTGTTCCCCAGCGGAGAGACGAGGCCATTGTGCCTGGCCACCGCGGCCGCCCGCTTCATAGCTCAGCCCCGGCGGGCTGCCCCCCTGTCCTCCTGCCGAGGATAATCCTTCTCTTCCACGCCAACAACAAGCAACTCCAAATCGCTCGAGTCAAAGTGTCCGAGCGTTCGACGCCGTTGCGCTTCCTTCCTGTGTGTTTTGGTCGACGGCAGAGCGCATGCGGCGGCGTCTTCACCCCCCGCTGCTCGCTCCTAGATCCCGAGAGCCCGAGCCTCCATGCTTTTATTTACTGTGTGAATGGAGGTGAACACACTCGGAGGAATACAGCGGGGGCCCGACCCAATAGGAGCACTAGGCATCCTTGTCTCCTTTCCTTACCCACTCCCTTTCTGACCTAGAAGAACCAACAAGTTATGGCTCAGTCACTGGGTTGAATGAATGCGTGCGTTTCCCCCCCCCCCCCCCCCCCACACTGATTTATTTCCCCCTTACCGTTATAGCCAAAGTTTATTGGCTATTTTGGTGGCATTGTGTCGGAATATTTGGATTTAAGCACACGCAAAAAAATAAAAATAAAAATAATGTCTGCGTATTTATTCCCTAAAATCTCTGAAATTAATAATAATAAAAAAAATGTTTTAAATATGAATGATGAAATTCTATAAGAAAGAACAAACAAAGCATTTAATGTGAGTAAAAACAAACAATAAACCCGCAAACAATCCCAACAGCACAACAAAGAAAGGGCCTGAGGAATGTCCCTGCGTGGCAAACACCAACACATCATCTGTAAATACACGAGCTAGTAGAAATATAAGGGAAATGTATACAACTGCTTGAGGGAGGGGGGGTGGGAACTTTGTAAATCGTGAACGTGATCACAGTAATAATAATCGCGCAGTGTCTGTCATTCATTTTGGTTTATTTTTGCAACATCTTCAATGGAACTTCTTGTTTTTTTTTTTTAAATCAAATATTCCAGACTTTTGCTTTGCCCAGTAATTTGTCTCTCTTTAGCTACAACACGTGTTAAATTAAGCACGTCTAGAGGACGAGAGAAACGTCCAGTTTCTCCACCACCCAAAGCCAGGAATGCAGTCTGGAATTCCTCATTGGTCAGATTATGTGCATATAAGTGGTTGTTCCGTGAGAAATGCGCCGCGAGATCTTTGTCCAATAACGCTGGCTGATCATGCTCGTGAAATTTCCCCCAAAAATCTTATTGTGAAAATCTCAACCGGAACCGGTATGCAATATACTTCCGGGAGAGTGAAACCGCTGGCGAGCGGCCCCCTCAGTGGTCCATGTCAACACAGCAGTGATGGCAGACTCTCCTGACGCCAGGAGCCTCCTCTCCGCCTCCTCGCACCTCAACCTCATGGAGGTGGACACGGTCAGACATTGATTCCGCCCTTTGTGGCGTCACGGCGATTGATTATGCTAACGGCAACACGCAGTTGTGTAGCATTGTGTTATCTCACAGTCGGTGGTGCGACTCTCTGTGGAGAGATAACCTCCCTGCTCAGCGGCTCCTTCTATCATGGCTCATTGTCTGTGTGTTTAGTCGTGTGTGTGTGTGTTTTTTTTTGTTGTTTTTTTTGAAAACTTGTATGTGCGCAGTCATATCTATAATATCAACACTGTGGCTTTATTGATCATGGCTCACTGGAGACTCTTTCCTGGATTGACATAGCATTGGGAAATGTGCTGCGCTGTCACGTGATTTGATTCCTAAATCAAAACACCGGCTGAAGCTAACATCACCCAAAACTACTCTTAAACATGGTATTTATTTCAAGTTTAGTATTTTTTGCTGTAGTGGAGCGATGGAGCTAACCGATATCACGTGACCAGCTATTCATATTCAGCTCTTGTTGCATTTTCTAAACTAAAAATCATTTCGGGTTTTCAAGCTAAACCTCCAGTGAGCCGTCGTGTGTCAAACAAACAGCATGTGGTCGGAAACGTTAACGGTTTGTCGCTTAGGAAAAAAAATAAAGAAATTCCAGCTCATACGATCCAAAGTAAGGCGTCAGTGTGTTATGACTTCCCGTTGTTAGCGATCCCTTCAAAACAAAAGAGGCCGAAATACATTTATTGTGGAAGCATCATTTTAATCTAGACTCCACTTCACGCTTCTTTCTGGATTAATATGCACAGCCCTGAGTGTTTGTTTAAGAGTACTGGAATGTATGTTTGTGCAGGTGATTCATAGAAAGCTGAGAGTTAATCCGCTGGTGAGTCTTTGCACGTCACTCTTATTGACCTGCAAGGCAAGATAACCTTTTCTCTCAGATTTCCCCTCGCATGTCTGGGACCCTAAGTTTGCTCTTCCATTGAAAAATAAAATGTTGCTTTTGGAGTAGTTTTCATCAGTCATAAACTAGAAAACAAAGATAAAAAACCCCTTCCAACCATCTGTTTCTCACTGTCTGATTCTGCTTTGACTCTTAGATCGATGATAAAGAGTTTGATATTCCCCAAGTGGACACACCTCCAACACTGGAGAGCATCCTCAACGAGGTGCAGTACCCGTTGCCCCCCCCGCCCTCGCCGCTACTCTGCACCCTGCTGCTTCTGTGTGACAGCTGTGTCTTCTCATTGCTCAGCAGCTGGAGGATGAGGAGGATGCGTTTGTGTTAGAGGACACCTGCGTGCTCAACACAGACAACATGGACGCACACTCGTGTGAAACGTCGTCCCTGGCCAGCTCCGACAGCGGAGACCCCGTGCACCTGAAACGGCACGTTCTCTCTCTCACACACACACACACACTCACACACTGGACGACTGAAGTATAGCATCTATCCCAGGGGGGCAACCAGTCAGTCTCTCTACATTTTGGCATGGGTGGGATTAGTGACAGGATGTAGGGGCCAATTGGAAGAGAGCCGACATCAGAGTCTTCATACAGATGCTGCTGCTGCTGCTGCAGAGTTTGAGAAAGCAAGAAGCCGAATGCACAGCGAGGGCTGTAGACAGATGATTTTATTTTGAAATGCATGTCGCAGAACCTGCTGGAGTTGACATTGTCTCCCCCACTGTGCCTCTTGTGTGTCTGCGCGTGAATGCATGCACGTGTAAAGGAAGAGGAGGACGGTCGATCTGAACCCGACCGTCCACGGCTCGGTTCTTCGCCACAGCCTGCTGAAGGGCATCTCCGCCCAGATCGTCTCCGCCGCGGTAAACACGCAAGCGCACAAACACAACACATGACAAAGCACACAATCCTCTTGGCCCTAACACAACCCCCCCCTCCCCCTCCCCCCCACAAAGGTGGTCATGCATTTTCTTCTGACATGTCCAGAAAAATGACAAGTGTGCTGCTCGTGTGAAGATGGTTTATTGTGCTTAAAGATGCGCTCTTTGTTTATTTATACACACACACACACACACACACACACACACACACACACACACACACACACACACACACACGTCATGATTGGATGATTTTATCGTTGCTCCGTGTGTGCAGTTTGAATAATCTTCCGACTTTAGTTTTTTTTTTTTCATTGTCATTGTTGACAAGGTTGTTTTCTTTTGTCAGGACAAGGTGGACGCTGGGCTGCCAACTGCCATTGTGAGTGTTTTCCGGTCTTCACTCAGCCAGTTGTGTATTGTCAGTAAAACGTGTCACAGCCGGTCAGGTTAATGAAAAAACAATAAATGCCATTTTACGAGCTTTGATTTGCTTTCTCATCAGTGAATCTTTGTGTGATTGACTCATGATCCAGACACGTCATTTAACATTCATCATAGTGAAAAGTCCGACTCTGCCCAACCTACTGCTAACCTGCTCTCCCTGGTCCACAGCATCACCCAGCATCCTCCCACATTGCTCATGTGTTTCCTGTGTTAATCTGCAGACGATGTCGGGAGTGATCGCGGTGGGAACGTCTCATGGTCTGGCGCTGGTCTTTGGTAAGCATCAACTCACCTGCCGACATTATAGCCGTGCACCAAGCCATTTTTCCAATATTATCCTTTCAACATTGTTTCTTTCCTGTCCATTGAAAAGTGAAGATAGCAGCCGAGGCTTCACATTAGTTATCCGTTGTGTATTCGTGCCTCAGTGGGAAAAACACACCGATGCTTCCTGCACCTTTGTCAAGGAGCAGCAGTGTCGCGTTATCGTTGCTTCAACGATGCCTCTTCCGAATCTATCTAAGACAATTATGAAGAGAAGAGCACATTTTCAAAGTTGTAGAAAATCTTTATCGGTAGTTACACGTCTACAGTCACAGCACAAACATGTCAGCATTTCAAACGTTGAAGGTCGCCATCAACCAGTTGCTCCCACTTCACGCTGGACTCTAGAAAAAGAGTTTGCGCTCGTCGATGTCCATCCTGAGGACGGCCTCGCAGGAGTCCGACATGGAGGCACTGACGGCGATGTAGCCGTTGTTGTAGGAGATGCAGGAGCCGTCGGCCTTGGCCCTGATGAACCTGTCCTCGCTGCCGTTGTACATGACGTCGTAGAGGTTGTAGTCGCAGTTGGTGTGTCTGTCAAAGATTCCCACTGCGAACCAGTTGGAGTAGAGCACCCTGTCAAAGGGCACCGAGTACATGACGGCCACTAGGTGGCTCTGGTCGTTCAGGTCTGCGTTGTACAAATCGTAGGTCAGGACGCCGACTGAGCCGGTGGCGCTGCCCGGTGCCTTGCTGAAGAGGGCGCTGGCGGCAGAGCAGGGAGCGACCACTGGTGGTGGGGGGACCTCGCAGCAGCCGCTCTCTGAAAACACCCTGCGGAGATAGGACAGCCAATCAGAGCGCTCCTTCTTCCAATAGATCACCTGCTCAATCACCTCAACCACTCTCGAGCGATGCTTGTTGCTTCTTGCTGTGGAAGTGTGCGGGGACACCAGCCAATCCCAGTGCAGCTGCTAACCTCGGGTTGGCCAGTGTGTAGCATCTGGGGATGTTGCTAATCTCGATGTAGCAGTGGCGGTGAGGCATGGTGACAGCAATCCTGGGCTTGGACTGACTGTGGAGGAGACAAGACAGCGAGAAACAAAGCGCTGCTGCTGAGTTACAACAGGGAACACGGCTAGCAGAAGATTCCACGACTGGGTTTTGGATATTTGTCTTTGACATGATGATGAGGATGAGGATGAGGATGAGGATGAGTTGGAGTTAAAGGAACATTTTTGGGGTTGAACAACAAGAGGCTTCGTGGTTAACACTAACACAACTAACTTTGTCTCAACTCTAGACTTTGTTAGATGATATGAGGGTTTAAGACTTGACTGGAGACAAAGTCCTCATGAGACCTTCATTAGTTGCTCTTAGTGCATTCTTCATATCTTCCAATGAAAACATTAAAACATTAATTGCATGACAATTAGAGTGAGTCACAGTGTGAAGTCCATCACTAGTCTAACTATTGGATACAAAATGTGCGCAATTGAACTTCTAGACGTTGCTATATTGACACGATGGGCATTGATTGGATGAGTGTTCAGCCCCAGCCTGACCAGTAGTGAGTGTAGCAGTTACATACCAGCAGCCCCAGCCTGACCAGTAGTGAGTGTAGCAGTTACATACCAGCAGCCCCAGCCTGACCAGTAGTGAGTGTAGCAGTTACATACCAGCGACTTGTAGAGTCTGAGTCTTCAGCGCGGCGTGAAGGTGAAGTCACTCTGCCTTTGACTGCTTCACACTTTTATAGTGTCTGCTCATCAGTAGCTCCAAGGCACCCAGCCATATCAGCCGCCCAGAGATACTGCATCACACAACAGCCTCGTCAATCAGACACAATTTAATCAGGGTGATTGCATCAGCTGAGGGTTGGTGTGGTTTTTTTTTTTAAATGCTTTGAAGAAGATCTCATGCTTGCAGGGGGTTAACATGACCCATCACAATGGGTTGGCTATAAACTTCAACACACTCCTGTTTTTGACACACTTTCATCTCACAACTCTGAAACACAACCTCATAGAAACACATTGACCACAGTTTGCTCAGTCTTCCACCATCCCTCATTGATTTTTCAAGACATTATTTGGGTCTTTTTCTAGATTATAGATGTGTTGACACATACAGGGTACGACCCGAAAAATTAGAATATCCAGTAAAAGTTGTTTTGTTTTGGCCATTAAACATAAAAGATGAAAGCAGCACATTTTATTGAGCCATTCCACGCAAACTGACATCTCAAGCAGTTCCTTGTTGTAACTTTGCTCATTAAGATTTTCAGCTTATTAAAAGCACAAACCCACAAACCCAGAAAATGAGAACACTGTGAAAAGCTTCAGTTTTGTAGCTTCAAAGAGTCCAAAGAGTCCAAAACACCTGCAAAAGGCTGCTGAGCCTTTCGAAAGTCTGTGTTGGGTTGTTGGCTCAGAAGAGTTCACACATGGCCAGTGGGTCTGGGTACTACTGTACATTTTCAACTCATGCAATATTACAATTTTGTTTAAATCCCTCGGTATAATTAAATAAAATCATTTCTATCAAGAAATATTGCAGTGTTCTATTAATAGCGGCAGGTTTGAGTGTTAAAAGCGCGGCTAAGGTGAATTTGTTGTGTTACATACTGTCATGTTGAGATGAGTGGACATGTTTCCAGTGCACATATATATAGAGCTCCTGCTGATAAGCTGAGTACACTGACAGTGTGATGACGTGATGGTAACTTGAACCAAGGCTGTGATGCGGCCTGACTCGTGTCTCTCTACAATGCTGACGTCATAATGATGACGGCTGCTCAGGAAAAGGTATGAGCTGCTCTTCCCTCCTGATGATGCTTGTTGCTCTTCATCCCAGCAGGCTTGAGGTGGCCTGCCTCATCTTTATGTGTGCTTGCCCGACCCGTTGTTTTCCCTCATGCTTGGTTGCCTGAGTTGAATTGATGGGTCTATGCAGCTGCAGTGCATTGCCAGCGCTTCTTTTGCCACTGTGTTGTGTTTCGCCGTTGATATTTTTTTTTCTTTATGTTTCTTTTGCTCTCTTGGACTGCGCTTGTTTGTCTGAAAGTTTGATTTTTTTTTAGATTTTTTTTTAATGAAAGCAATGAAATGTGGACGGTGTTCAGTGACTGAAAGCTCTTGCTCCTTGTCCATGTTGAGACACCAACCAGGCTCTCCGGCTCTGCCTGGGCACCAAGGCCACCGGGGCAGACTTTGGAGCAGTTTCTGCCCTCAGCATCAACCACGACTGCTCACGCCTGCTGTGTGGCTTCGCCAAAGGACAGGTACTGTTCCATGATGTCTTTGTGCCAAGTCAGCCACGTGTGATCATTGTCATTCCCAGGGCTTGGTTTGATCAACAAGCCCATTTGTTCACTGTCAACCTGTGAGACGCATCCAATCATTTCATAAACATGAAGATCTTGTACCAAAATGTCATTGGCTCATCATAACTGAAGGAGAATCAGCAAACCTTTGACGCCAGTAAAGTCTGCAATGGCAGTGGAAATTTATCTTTATCAGTTATTCAATCTTCTTCTTCTTCTTCTTCTTCTTTTTTTTTTTACTCGGTTGGTTTCAGAGCTTGAAAAAAGTTCTTGATCTTCTGTCCTTGCTTGTTTTGTAACACCCACTGATGCCGGTGTATAAAACAACGACTGATCAGTCGATGATCTGAAGAGCTGGGAGGTTCTGGGCAGAAGGGACTCTGGGGATTAATGCATGGGAAACAAGAGTGTATTGAGCATCGTGGATTTGGTTTGCTGTGAAATAAAGACTGTGAGTGGACCACAGAGAGACGTTCCAGTGTCTCCTGCAGTCCCTGGCATTGCACAGAGAGGTCGGTGCTCACCTTGTCTCTTTGTCTGTGTGCTTGATTAGATCACAATGTGGGATCTTGCCAGTGGGAAGCTGCTGAGAACCATCAACGATGCCCACCCGCCAGGCACGGCCATCCTGCACGTCAAGGTGTGGACACACACACACACACACACACACACACACACACACACACACACACACACACACACACACATCCTTGGCTGCCCTTTGATTTCTGCCACTTCATACCTTTGCCCCTTTGTGTGTGTGTGTGTGTGTGTGTGTGTGTGTGTGTGTGTGTGTGTGTGTGTGTGTGTGTGTGTGTTTCCAGTTCACAGATGACCCGACTCTTGCAGTGTGCAACGACAGTGGGGGATCAGTGTTTGAACTCGCATTCAGGTCGGTGAACGCAGTTTAAAAGTATTTTTTGGAAACAAACTAAAAGCGTGTTGCGCTGCCTCAAGTCTTCAGGGGGAGTTGGTTGGGTTTCCTCCCATTAGAATGGTCCCATAGACCAATCAGGGACCCGGTGCTCCCGGTTAGGGTTAGGGTTGCACCAGCATATTTCTAAGGAAGCCTGGCGTGGACAATCCAGCTGCCTGACAGCAGAGTGTTTGGTATTTAGGCTGAACACTAGGGGGCGTCCTCCCATAAACCCACCAAGAAGAAGAAGGAGAAGAAGGAGAAGAAGGAGGTGGAGCAGGCATCCAGGTTTGGGCCACCGTAGTTCACTGGCAGGATCGGCAGAGTGAAGGATGCTTCAGTCTTGAATGTAGCCACTTGATGTCGCTGTTTCTTCTTCAAAATCTTCACACACTGGACCTTGAAGCTGTTTCACAGAGGGAGGTGACTCAGACTAGATCGATGGGGGGTGGGGGGGTCCGTCTAGTACAGTTGCTATAGTAACAGACTCACCAGGTCCGGACCAGGTTTCTCTCAATGAGCCTCCACTTCCTCTCTGTCTCCTCTCTCTCTCTCTCTGTGTCTCTCTCTGTCTCTCTCTCTGTCTCTCTCTTGCTCTCTCTCTCTGTCTCTCTCTGTCTCCTCTCTCTCTCTCTCTTTCTCTCTGTCTCTCTCCGTCTCTCTCTTTCTCTCTCTCTCTCTCTCTCCCTCTCCCTCTCTCTCTCTCTCTCTCTCTCTCTCCCCCTCCATCTCCTCTCTCTCTCTCTCTCTCTCTCTCAGCCACACACAGTATCTGTTGTCCTCATTTAATGACGGTGCTCTGCTTCTCCTCTCTGCTTCTCCTCTCTGCTTCTCCTCTCTGCTTCTCCTCTCTGTGTTCTCCTCTCTGTGTCCTCCTCTCTGTATCCTCCTCTCCTTGTCCTCCTCCGTGCCTCCATGTCTGCAGGAGGGTGATGGGGATGCGCTCCTGTGACTCCAGGTGCCTCTTCAGCGGCTCCAAAGGGGAGGTGTGCGCCGTCGAGCCTCTGCTGGCGCCTCCGGACTTGAGAGAGCACCCCATCACTCACTACTCCCTGCTGGCCATGGCCTCGCTCACCAAGGTGGGTGTCCAACCTGCGACCCCGGAGCCTGCTGCGTCGCTCGCCCAGGGAGCGGCTCAGTAAACGAGTGTGTGTTTCCAACAGATCCTGGTGATTGGACTGAAGCCGTCGCTCAAAGTGTGGATGACTTTCCCCTACAGCAAGGTCTGCCTTTGATTGGCCTCTCTACAATGATTAGATGCCACTTCATGTCTGAGATGGACTTCAGTATCTGCTTTGGCTCACCTACACATGACACAGTGTTTGCTTCGAAAGAACCTTAATGGTTGTCAATGTGAATCTTAGGTCCCTCTGAGGAAAAGTGCCTGTGTTTGCGTTGTTGGATGTGTACAAGCGTACTGTCAGAGTTTGCGTTGCGTTGTGACACTGAGCTCTGTGTGTGTGTGTCCAGTCGGACCCGTCCAGTGTCCCTCAGCTGGCCTGGCAGTTTGTTCCAGTGCAGAAGACAGTCAACCCCGTCCTGGCTTTTTGCAAAGGAGACACAGTCCACTTCCTCTTGGTATCCGCCTCACTGAATATTCAAAACTCTGAGATCATTGTTACATTAAAATGCTCAGACTTTATACAAGAACATCATTTTTGTGTCTTGCAAGTGAAACAATGTCATTGATTTCCCCTGGTATCACAAATTGATTCCAGCGTCTCCTCTCGTTATACACTCAGATGTATTACTTTGACATTCTGCTGCCTTCATTTTCTTTAGTTTGCAAAGAAAATATTTCCTGGTGGCTTTTTTTTGTACTTGACTGGTGCCTGTGAACAACATCCAGGTAAAGAAGGAGGAGAATGGGACCATCCATGTCATCAAACAACGACAGCTTCACCTCAGCTGTGACATCATCAGTCTGAGCGTAAGCACGCAGTTGCAAACTAATCGTTCCGCTTGGGGCCTCTTGGGTGCAGTATGACGAAGCAGTGCTTGTGATTGGTTGAGCTCTTGGCCTCGCTGGGTCTCTGCCCATGCAGTGGATCAACAGTCGCACCCTGGTCCTGGTGGACAGCCACGAGAAGCTGCAGGTGGTGGACCGGCCCAGCCAGGAGGTTCTGGAGACTCTGGACTTGGAGCAGGTGCAGCTCGTCTACAACAGTCGACACTTCAAATCGCTGGCCACCGGAGGGAACGTCTCGCAGGCTCTGGTGAGGCACCGGCGGACGGGGAAGCGGTGTGAATGAGCATCTGCAAGGTGTGAGTCTCACTCCACACCTGCAGGGGGCGCTCAGTTCACTCTCTGGAGGATCAGTAAAGACATGTTTGGATTTGTCAGCGTCATTAATTATTAATGAGCGACTAATTAGAGAGTGCAGTCTGGGTGTAAGCAGTAGAATAACACTGCAGCATTGCACAATAGACTGTGAGGAGGTCACAGGTGTGTGTGTGTGTGTGTGTGTGTGTGTGTGTGTGTGTGTGTGTCTCTTCCAGGCCCTAGTGGGGGAGAAGGCCTGCTACCAGTCTGTCTCCAGCTACGCAGGGCAGATTGTCTACCTGGGGACCAAGGTACCGGCTGCAGTGTACTGACCTCGTATCATCGAGGCGACCAAACATCTTCTCCTCTGTCGCTTCCTCAGAAATGCACTGTATTGATACACGAAGTCCACGAGATGAAGTCTGATCCTTTCTTCTCTTGCAGTCGGCCCACATGATGACTCTGAGGAACTGGAGGGAGGTGTGTGTGTGTCATTCTTTTAGAAGCCAGAGTGTTAAACTGTGGTCGCATGTAAAGCTGCTGCTGCTCTGTGTATGCCAGCCAGTGAGATGGTTGCTAGGCCAGCGTCCAGGATGAAGGCTTCTTTATGATGAGAACATCCTGGCTGGTTCCTCCTCTCGCTCCTCACCGTCTTCTCCTTCACTGCCGTCCACAGCGAATGGACTGTCTGCTGAAGCAGGAGCATTTCGTGGAGGCTCTCTCTCTGGCCTGGTCTTTCCACGAGGGAACTGCCAAAGCGGTGGTCGGTGGGTGCACAGCAAATCTATCCGTCCGTCACGTCGGTCGATGTTCTGGTGCGGCTGAAGGTTGAATGTGGTGGGATTGATTTTGAAAGGTCTGAAGTGTCCAAAGCCACTTTGAGCCTTGCGAGATATGTCTTGCCTCCACAGTAGAGGAGTATCACAGTCTGAGCGTTGTTGTGGACCCTTCAGAATAAAAGTATGTGTGTGTGTGTTGCAGGCCTGTGTGCAGATCCAGTGAAGAGGAAAGGAGTGGTTGCTGATAAAGTGAGGAAGAGAAGCACATCAGCTGCTCTCTGGTGTCTCTGGATGGTGTGGATGAAACCAGCCTGCTTCTGTCTCTCTGCAGATGATAGAGATCATTTTCCAGCTGGCTGAGTTTGCACTGAAGAAGTGTCCGGAACAAGGAAGGATCCAAGTGCTGGAGCAGCACTTCCATGTAAGTCGCTCCGCTGGACATTGAAAGAACTCCTGGATTTGGGCTCGGTCCACCCAGAGGTGGCAGTCAGTGGTCAGCACAGGTTCGGTCATTAATTCACTAGGAAAGAACAGTGGGCCTTGTTGACAAACAACACTGTCTGTGTCAGGTAAGCAGCAGTAAGCACCTTGACCACGGGAATAATTATCTACATTTTGCACAGGCATTTCATTTCTTTTCTTTTTTTAGCAATTAGCAGAATAGACAAACAGCCTCCACAACTATTGGAGCTACAGCATGTAAAATGTCTGTGAGCTTTTCCTGGTTTTCTGTTTCAGTGGTAATGTTGATGCTGCAGTCTGATTGGCCCGATGCAAAAGTGGCTGCCAGCTGCACTTACGTGTGAAGGTCCACGGACGCTGCTCCTTTGTGGCCTTAATAAATGCTCTTGTTTCCAAGGTCGCGTTTCCTCTTGAAGGACATTTCATTTAGTTGCCCTCTCTCCAAACCCAGGACGTGGTTCCAGTGCTGGTGGATTACTGCCTCCTCCTGCAGAGAACGTGAGTAGTCTCCACATTCAGGGCTGCAGAGCTTGGTTTCACTTCAGTGTAGTCACCAGGACGCCAGAGAGCATGGACTCTGTGGTATTGGAAATACACCCAGATTGTCAATCACAGAAGCAGCAAATGGGCCATTTTCTTCTGGACACCTGGGTTAAACCGCTCAATTTAGCCGACTGTTGATGATATGGTGATATGAATGAAGTGTGTGACGCTAGCAGCACATACCTGCAGCGCAGCAGTGAAGCCGCTCTCAACCTCCTCCTGCAGCGAGCTGCTGTTTGAGCAGCTGTACTCCCGCCTGGTGGAGAACACGGTGGCCAAGGGCGTCTTCCTGGAGGCGCTGGAGTCCTACATCGTGGCCGACCGCCTGGGTCACCTGACCACGCCCATCATGAGGGACCTGCTGGCCCACTACCACAGCAGCGGCATGATGGACAGCCTGGAGAGGTGCATCGTGCACCTGGACATCACCAGTCTGGACATACAGCAGGTGTGTGTGTCTCTGTGTCTCTGTGTGTGTGTGTGTGTGTGTGTGTGTGTGTGTGTGTGTGTCTCGCAGCCAGACAACAGGTGGGAACTCTGCAGTGTGTTGTGTTGCTCCCAGGTGGTCCAGGTGTGCTGGGAGAATAAACTCCACGACGCCATGGTCTATGTTTTCAACCGAGGCATGAATGACTACGTGACTCCAATGGAAGTAGGTGGCCGACTAATTGATGACTGCTAATTACTTCCAAATGATGAAAGCGATGCTTTGCACCGTCGCCAACTGAAAGCATTGAAAGTCATAAATAAGAGCGAGGAGGCCGCACACTGCTCGTCTGCAATAAGAAGACGTCAATCTGGCCACTCAGGCCCAGTCACAACACAACAACACCCGTTTTAACCCGACGTCATCTTTGCGTTGCAGAAACTCTTTGCAGTGATTGGTCAACCCCTGAGGGAGGGGAGGAGCCTCTCAGGTACGTCCTGAACACTCAGGGCCAGGGTGAAGGATGGCTTCTATTTTCAGCTTCTCAGAAATACACAATATTAAAAGCCTTCTTCTCAATGTTGCCCGCTGCTCTTGCTGTGCTTGGACAGATGAGGAAGTGGTGATGGGAAACAAGCTGCTGGTGTACATCAGGTGAAGCTCACTGCCGTGTGTCAGTCTAGAACATCCTGAACCCTCTTTGCAGTTATCAGTTCATTGTGAAAAAAGTGGTTTTATTTTCATTTACTATCAAAAAATATTTACCTTCACAAGAAGACCAGAAATATTTAAAATGCCGACAGATGTTTGCACTGCAGTTTTAATGCAAACACTTCATTGATTGTTCTTTTTTTGTATGGTCAGATTGTAAAAAATGAACAGTGTGAATCCCGAACATGCATCATGGCTGTAACAACATGTTAAGTGTGTGTGTGTGTGTGTGTGTGTGTGTGTGTGTGTGTGTGTGTGTGTGTGTGTGTGTGTGTGTGTGTGTGTGTGCGTGCAGCTGTTGCCTTGCAGGGAGGGCCTACCCGCTTGGAGACATTCCTGAAGATCTCGTGGTTCAAGTCAAACATCAGGTTTGTGTTTCTGTACTGCAGTATTTACTACAGGACTGCAGTATTTATACTAGTACTAGTACAGTACTGCAGTATCCCCTCAGAGAGGAAACTGGCTGTGTCATTGTGTTACTGTGGTGACACTCCAACAAATATGGCCTATAATAGACAATATAATACAAAATCTTTGTTATTGTGTGTGTGTGTGTGTGTGTGCGCGTGTGTGTGTGTGTGTGTGCGCTCGTGCGGCAGGTGTTTGAGTTCCTGATCCGACTGCACTCTGCCGACTCCTCAGACGAGGAGGAGGTCTTCCCCTTCATCCGCACGCTGCTGCACTTTGACACCCGGGAGTTCCTCAACGTCCTGGCGATGGTCAGCTTCCACTCTGCTTCTTCCAACTTGACCTCCTCGTTCACCTGTTGACTGAGAAGCCGCCCGGTAAAGAGTTCGTTGCTCGGTGTGAAGAAGAGCTTTTCCTTTCTGTTCTTGGCCGCAGACGTTTGAAGACTTTAAGAACGACAAGCAGGCTCTGGAGTACCAGCAGAGGATAGTGGACATCCTTCTCCAGGTGAAGCCACACCTTCTTGGCTGAGCCGCCAGTAGTGTCCTCCACTCAGAGCTCAGAGCTCTGACTGACTGATGAGATTCTCTTCAAATATGTCCCTAACGTTTCTTTCGACCCTCTCCTGTGTGTGTGGTGGCCCAGATCATGGTGGACAACTCAGACTTCACGCCCTCCCAGGTGGGCGGGCTCTTCACCTTTCTGGCTCGCCAGTTGGCCAAGCCAGACAACACACTGTTTGTCAACAGGAACCTCTTTGACCAGGTGAGTCGCCGTCGTCCTCTGTCGTGGCACTCGACCCACGGAGGTCACGACGAGGTTGCCACCGTTGCTCCGCTCCTCAATGTTCTCGTCCTCCTCTCAGGTCCTGGAGTTCCTGTGCTGCCCTGACGACGACTCCCGACACACTGAGAGGCAGCAGGTACACACACGCACAGTATAACGCAACACACTTATTGGGACTCCTCTGCTGTGCTCTGATGTGATTGATAATTGAGGAGCGCTGTCTTGTCTCTGCTGCGGCTGCTGGTGCAGGTCCTGCTGGAGCTGCTGCACGTCGGCAGCGTGGTTCACTTCAATGAGGAGCGGCTGCTGGCTCTCGCTGAAAAGGC
Source organism: Nelusetta ayraudi (assembly GCF_046127955.1). NCBI lineage: Eukaryota > Metazoa > Chordata > Actinopteri > Tetraodontiformes > Monacanthidae > Nelusetta > Nelusetta ayraudi. The sequence goes on from NW_027466284.1 coordinate 221,713, forward strand.
CCAGTTGTGAGTCACTGAGGAAACACCAGTCACACCTCGGCATCACTGATCACGTGGTCATATTAGCATGTAGCGCAAGTAGCTAATGCAGAAGTTTCCACTGGGCGTCAAAGAACACTCGCAGCTTCTTCTGACGATTTGAAACTGCAGACTCACACGGTGATGAATTATTGTTGTTGACACTTAAACATGGTGTTGTGTCTCCCCCCCCCCCCCCCCCCCCTCCTCCAGCTACCAGATCTGTGAATTTCTCTATGAGAAGAAACAACTGTATGACAGGATTGTTGACTGCTACCTGAGGGACCCCCTGAGAAAGGTAGCGTTGACGCCTTCAGACCTGGCATCCAGCTGTTAGCTTGCCAGGGCGACAAGAGACCATCGTGATGATAAATAGTGTTGGAATTGAAGGTGCCATAGAACAACAGAGATCAGGCCAGACTGAGTGCTTATGAATGACTTGAATGTAGCGCAGAGACAATACAGATGAGAGAGCTTCTGTTATTTATTTATTTTTTTTTTAGATGTTCAGTGTTTTTCTACTTTGTGGTGTTTTGTGTGTTTGACAGGCAGAGGTCTTCAGCTACATCCACAACCTGCTGTCCATGCCCGGCTACAGCCCAGACCAGAAGCACTCAGTCAAGAACAAAACTCTGCAACACCTGCAGGTCAGTGGATGTCCAGGCTGTGCAATACTCTGGTTGCACTGCACTCTTCCCTCTAGTCCAGTCTATTGGCAGTGAAGCAGAGCAACGTTGCAACCAAATCAGCCCCACGGTATTTAGCTCTTAGAACCACCCAGACCCACCCAGAACCACCTAGAACCACCCAGAACCAGCAGGGTGTTTAGCTCTTTATTGAAATGACTCTGAAAACACTGCAAACGTGGAGGAAACACAGCTGTTTGATGACTGACTGACTGTTAATATTATTTCTTCAAGTATTATTGATGGGCCGGATTAAAAAGCTCAACGGGCCACATATGGCCTCCGGGCCGTAGTTTGCCCACGCCTGATCTCAACCCCTCCGACATGTCTTGACAGGAGCTAATTAGCATGGACCCTGCCAAGTCAGCTGACCTGGTGCTGCTTCACCTGGCAGCCGAGGTGCAGCAGATCATCTCTGAGCTGCAGGTGAGTGAGGCCAGCCTCACAAGGATCTTCTTTACCAGTGAAGTTCAGGAGGTGTTTCCATCATCCTGTTTGTATGACATCACTGCTGAAGTTGTCCACCTGCTCTCTGTCTCTCATCAGGACGACCACCTGATCTTCAGGTTCCTCAGCAGTCTCCTGCAGCCCAGGTGAGTGTTTGCTGACTGTGTGGAACTCCATCCTCTGCGTGTTCTCCACTGGCTGCTCTTCTCCTCCTGCTCCTCCTCACTTGCCTCTCACCTCCTCCTCCTGACCCAGGGAGGTCCCTCACTCAGAGCCCCCCCAGCTCCTGGAACCAGACCTCCATGAGCTTCATCTGGACCTCCTGAGCCGCTTCGATCCAGATCATCTCCTGGTCTTTCTTCAGACGTCCCAGCATTACCGACTGGAGGAGGCTGTCCAGGTAGGAGTTCCTCTACCTGCACGGTTGCTGAAGCAGACTTGCGTCGTTGCTTTTGTTGTTTTTGGGATGAGCTGCTTCATCAAAAGTAAGTCCCACTTCAATGTGCCAGCAGCAGATGGTTGAGATGGTTTGTGGTAAACACTGTCAGACAGTTGAGTGTCCACAATCTCAATCCATGGAGAACATTTGCTGTTCTCACTGCAACAGATCCGGTTCTTCTTCTTCATCATCGGCTGTTTCCTTCAGAGGTTCTCCACTTCTGCTCCACCTCCACCTCCAGCTGATGTCTTTCTCCTTTCTCTCCACTGTAGATCACTCAGAAGTACCATCACAACAAGGCCACGGCCTACCTGCTGGAGAAGAGGGGAGACGTTCCCGGAGCTTTTGCTGTCCTGCTGGAGGTAGATATAGATATCAGATATAGATATCAGATATAGATATCTGGCCGACGCAGTGACTCTATGTGATCGATGTGTTTCTGTGAAAGTATCCTTTGATTTGTGAAGCACTTCTTCTCTGACACTCTTGCTTCAACGGGTTTCCCTGCAGACACTGAAGGAGAAGCTGAGCCGTTTCACCTCTGAAGGAGAGGATGGAGACGCCGGTGGAGCCGAGGAGGAAGGAGGCGGCCAGTCGTCTCTGACGGCGCTCAGGAGTTCCCTCGATGACATCATCGTCCTGTGTCATCAGAGCTCCCAGAACCTCAACCAGCAGCAGAGAGAGGTCACCTCAGGCCCTGCATACACTTTCATTGTTTCCTCCATCGTTCCATGTGTGTTCATACGCAGTGTTGAGGCCTTCAGTGAGAAGCTGCAATGTCAGCAGTCCTGAGAATGAAAGAAAAGACATTGATTCATCGGCTGGGTCCAAACTGTTGACTGCTGGTGGGCATCAGCATCAAAAAGCATGAGTTATTACAAGCTTTGAACAGCAATGAAGGAACCCCCCCCCCCGTCCCCCAGAAAAATGACCCCAACCACAAACACAACACAACATGAGGTGAAATGAATTGGAAAGGTGAAGCTTTTGCTTATTAAACCCTTTTTGCAGCAAGAAAACATCTCCAGAAGGCAACTGTTGAACTGCATCCACACTTCATTCTTCCAAATGCTGAAACTATCTCGATAATGACCTTGACACCATCGTGACCTGGTGCTGCTGGTCAGTGGCGGTGGCCTCGCAGCTTCAAGGCTCCTGAAGTCCACGACGTCAACTAACGTTCTTCTCTCCGCTCACCTCAGGTGCTGTGGTTTCCACTGCTGGAGACCATGATGGCTTCTCAGAAACAAGGGAAGGGACTCAACGCCAAACACGCATTTCAGGGTAAACATGAAAACAAACGTAGAAATGTACAAGCTGAAAGAGAAACATCGATGTATCACCTTGCTGTTCCCTCCCGTGGCCCAGTTCTGAAGGAGCTGACCATGAAGGTCCTCAACTGCATGAGCAGCTTCATCCCTCTGCCTGCCATCATCCAGAGGATCCTCCAGGTGTGTCCTCCAAGCCTCCCGCCTCTGCTGCACTCACTGTGACTGTCGCAGTGGCAGCCACTCACTGCAGTCATTGATGCTTTTCCAGGATCCAGTCTATGGCAAAGGAAAGCTGGCGGAGATCCAAGGCCTCATCCTGGGAATGTTGGACACCTTCAACTACGAGCAGGTGAAGCCGTTTGGTGAAAAATATTGCTGATGTTGCTGATGTTGCGTTTCCACGCTGCCCCACCGACTGTCGCCGCCTCCTCTGCTTCAGACTCTACTGGAAACCACCACCAGCCTGCTGAACCATGACCTCCACTGGTCCCTGGCACACCTGCGTGCTGCAGTCACCAGGGGGCTCCACCCACGACAGGACTACTGCAACATCTGCCTGCAGCAGTACAAGAGGAGGCAGAGCTCGCAGGAGGAAATCATTGTGTTCAGGTGAGACTGCCGGTGCAGCGGGGATCACATACAGAGCTTCAACCAGCTGACACAACCTCCTGTGTGTGTGTGTGTCTGTGTGTGTGTGTGTGTGTGTGTGTGCTGCCAGCTGCGGTCACCTGTACCACCTGCAGTGTCTGCAGCAGAAGGAGTGTGTGTGGGGCGTGACCTCTGACCCTCAGCAGCGCTGGAGCTGCTACAAGTGTTCGTCCAGCAGAGCAGGGAAGGGCAGCCCGGCCCTGGAGCCCAGGAGGGGGCGCAGTGCAACCCTGGCACAGGTGGGAACACACCACAAGAACAAAGAGAAGAAGCACAGACACAGAGAGACGCAGAAGGATGTTTCTCCTCCTGCGCTTTCAGTTCACCCTCGCAGTGTAAAATGTCCTCACCCGAAGCCCTGTGTGTGTGTGTGTGTGTGTGTGTGTGTGTGTGTGTGTGTGTGTGTGTGTGTGTGTGTGTGTGTGTGTGTGTGGCGGTGCAGGCCAGTGTGGAGGTGACGCTGGACCCTCAGCAGGAGCAGTCCTGGGACCAGCTGCGGTGTCTCTACCGAGGACCTTCCAGGGTAGGGAGACCACCACCCGCTGTCCGACACACCCGCAGGCTCACCTGCGCAACTCACTTCCTGTCAATGCGCTGCTGTGTTTCCCAGTTGGCCATCCTGTCGGAGCTGTCGCACTCCCACGGCAGCGACAAGTCGGGACTGCTGGTCAGCGGCCAATCGGATCACTTCCAGCTCAAGCTCTCCCCTCCCCCAGTGCTGGAGGAGTAGCTCAGCTCCAAGCAGTCTGACTGCCGGAGGTCCGAGACCACAGTCGGCTTCCTCCTCCACGTCCTGCTGCTCCATCACGTCAACTTTGCTCCTGGTTTATTTTGCACTGTATTGTACAGCTTCAACAACAACAACAACAACAACAACAACAAGTCTTTCAAAACAAGCTGTTTGCTGCTGATTCTTCTGTTTGTTCTTTTCAAAAGGAAATTTACTGCAATATGCACATAGTGAATGCATCTAAGGATATATATGTATATATATGTATATATATGTATATGTATATATATGTATATGTATATATATATGTATATGTATATATATGTATATATATATGTATATGTATATATATATGTATATATATATGTATATATGTATATATATATGTATATATATACGTGTATATATGTATATATACATATATATGTATATATGTGTATATATATATATATATATACACACACACATAAATATATATATATACAAGTTATGTATATATATGTATACATACATATATATGTATATATATATACATTGTGTATATATATATATATATGTATGTATATATATATACTAATATACAGATACTGTATTTGATTCTACAGTAATACACACTACTGAGTCAAACACAGTTGCAGTTTTTTTACTTGAGTTGTAAGCACATCTATTTGTTATACTTTCTCTTCATACTTTCTAAATGATGGATGAAGTACAGAGTCTGAGCTCAGAGCTCATAAATGAAGCCACATCCATCCATCCATCCACCCACAGCCAGTTCTTCCTGCACTCAGAGCTCTGCTGGCCTCTCTGGCTCCCACTGTGGGAGGAAGCTGGAGAGACACCGACAGGCAGAACCTGGAGAACCTGGACAGAACCACGAGAAGCCAGCAGACGAACCACTGCACCACGGCGTCGCTCTGGAACAAAACACAACAGATGTGCTTACAAATGAAGTAAGAAAATAAAAGTGTGTATTTTATTTATAAGGCAAACTGAGCTCCTCAATGCCTGGTCCAGTGCTGTACTAGTCAGGCATCTCCCTCCTGGGTTTGATCTATTGGAACAGTCAGTGTTCTGCAGCAGTGTGGGGCTAAAGGCTAAAGGTTGGCAACCCTGTGTGAAGGCTGGATTCAAGAATTAAACAAATCATTCAGTCCCAGGCACTGCAACAGATGCATCATGGTCCAAAAATGAAGCTTCCAGTCACACCGATGTTCAGGTCATATTAGGTTTTTATTGCTCATTCACTCATGCAGTCAAAGTTCAACATGGGCAGAACCACAGTGTGCAGGACCACAGTCTGCAGAACCAGGCCACACCCTCTTTAAATAACACAGAAAAAAATAAATCCAAGAAATGATTTTTCTTCTCTTTTCAAGCGTAGACACAAACCAAGCTGACTCTCTGAGTAACACAGTGACATGAGGAGGCTGCACTGCACTGAACTGAAGTGAACTGAAGTGAACTGAAGTGAAGAGGCTGTTTTAAAGCCAACGCAGTTTTCAAAACCTGATGAAAACCAAAATTTCAAAAACTAATTTTGACCGTCTAACCTTCATCTGCCCTGTGCAGACCATGGTGTCGAGGAGCCACAGCAACACACACACACACACACACACACACACACACACACACACACACACACACACACACACACACACACACACACACACACACGGACAGAAGTGGAGCCTTGAAACTAAGCTGCTGCTTCTCCTGGTGACACCTCCACCTCTGAGGGGCTGGAAGAGGGTCCGGGGGTCCGGGGGTCCGGGGGGGGGGGGGTCAGCTGCCCGCTCTTAGCTGGTGTAGTGTCTGTACTGGTTGAAGCCGGCCTGGTTGTACTGCTGGCCGCCGTGCTGGAAGAACTGTTCAAAGTGGCCTCCTTGGCTGAAGCTCTGACCCCCCCGACCCCCCCAGCCACCCCCCGGACCCCCTGGACCACCCCTCCCCCCCCTGCCCCTCCCGCCTCGCCCTCCTCCCCCACGGGGGGGTCCTCCTCCTCCACCTCCACCTCCTCTCTCCTGCTGCCAGCCTCCGTCCTGGTGGTGGTAGCCCCCCCCGTACCCCCCCGACCCCCCTCCCCCTCCCGCTCCCCCTCCCCCTCCGTGGTAGCCTCCGTCCTGGAAGCCGCCCCCCTCCCCTCCGTAGCCCCCCCTACCTCCTCCCCCCTGGCGGCCCCCCCCCAGGTCCTGGTGATGGCTGTAGCCGCCACCCCCCCCTCGTCCGCCCCTCCCACCTCGGCCCCCTCCCCCTCCTCCTCCCCCTCGGCCCCCCCCTCTGTCTCCGTAGGCTCCTCGGCCCCCCTGGGAGGAGGAGTAGTGGTGGTCTCCGCCCCCCCGGCCCCCCCCTCCCCCCTGCGGAGCGTCTTGGCGCTTCTGCCAGGAGGGCATCTCAGGAGGCGGGGCTTCGATCTCGCAGGGACGGCCCCCCCTGTCGGGCACTCGGCCCATCAGCACCTGGGGAGACACGCAGGGCTCGGCGTCAGACAGTAGAACCACCCTGAGGTTCTGAGCATTAGAAGCTTTCAGCACATTCAGTCCAACAATGAGTCTGAGGCTGCGTCTCAACTCAGGGTCTGCATCCTTGGAAGGACGCGTCCTCCGTCTGAAGGAAGCGTCCTCCCAAGGACCTGGCCCAGAAGGACCGACCCAAACCCCGCCTCCCCGGTAACCACACGGGACGGAAGTGACGTTTTCATAGCATCAAGCTAACCATTGGTTGGTTGGATGTTCAAATCAGTAAAAACCCTGCGTGAAAAACTGAATACTTGATGTGAAATTTCAATACTTCAATTTATACGTGGTGTCTTTGCCAGTAGATGGCGCTACTTTCAGCCGACTTCCTAGGATCCCAGGATGCTTTGCAGCAGCACGCAAAGCATCCTGGGATACAGAAGGTGAAGGACAGTAGCGGTGCAGCCTTGGAATGGGCTAACAGTAGGACGCATTCCGAGGGTGCATCTGGAGCGCCCTTCTGACTTCTACTACTACTGCTGTGACGCAACTGGCCTTCAAACGCAGCCTTGGAAGGATGCAGCGCCTGAATTGAGACACAGCCAATGTTCCTGCATTGTGGTGGGTCTGACTACTGCCCCCAGAGGGCTCTGAAGGAAGTGGCAGAGGAGCGTAAGGCCTAATCTGAGGGAGTGGTCGGACGCTGTGGTGGCAACAGCATCCTCCTGTGAAGCTGCTCCACAAACTGAGGACATGTGAGGAGCATGAAGAAGCTGGAGGAGTCAATCTGTGCACAAACTCTTGGTATTGGTGAGCTACAACTGGGTGAGTTTCCCGCTTGCAGGTGAGTGGCACACAGGTGTGCAGTGTGCTGCCAACCTTGTTGATGGCGCAGGCCGTCTTCTCTCGGATCCTGCCGCTGCTGGTTCGCAGGATCTTGGAGAAATCCTGGCGTGCGGCCAGAAGATGAGCCGCTGAGATCTGGCTGCGGACGGCCAGCGCAGAGCGCAGTGGCTGGTAGACCTTGGACAACTTCTCAGCCTGGGACTGGCGGCGCGGGGGGGGGGGGGGGGGACACAGTCGATGAAGAAGAGTGAGGGACGTAGTGGCCACGAGTTCACATAGGAGTGGATTTAAACATGAAAACTTTTCATTTGAGAAAGCGGCATCTGTGTAAAAACTGCGGCAGCGGCTTTGGAGTCAAAGCTCCGCCTACCTTGGCTCTGTCCGACCAACCAAAGGACTGCACGGTCACATCCAGACGCTTCAGTAACATCTTCCTGCGCACTTCGTACTCGTTGACCAGCGCCTGGTTCACAGCCTCGATCTTCTCCTGGTGGGGAAGACCACGGGTCAGTGGGCTGCGTCAGCTCGCCGCTCTCTAGCCGAGGTGAACGGCACCACGGGACAGTTTACCACGTGCACGGGTCCCAGGGATTTCTTCATCAGAGGCTCTCCTATGTGGTGAGCCGGCACGCGGCCGACGGCTTCTTTCAACTAGAAGAGAAGAAAAGATGGAAGTTTGTTTGTGTTGAAGCACCCGACGCGAGACACGACGGCGAAAGCAAACTTCCAACTGACTTTCTTCTCGATGCCGCTGAAGAACTGCATCATGGTGATGTTGGCAGGGGGCTTGGACATTCCCAGCACCATGCAGATGGCCTTCAGCTCCTGGAACACAGGGCTGCCGGACTCCTGGCCTTTCTTCTCTGGCTTGTTGACCAGGATCATCCTGGACGCCTCCAGCTCAGACACCAGGAAGGCTGCAGGGAGACAGAGGGGGAGGCAGAGGGGAGGCAGAGGGGGAGGCAGAGGGGGAGGCCGAGGGAGGGCAGAGGGGAGGCAGAGGGGGAGACAGAGAGGGAGACAGAGGGGAGACAGAGGGGGAGGCCGAGGGGGAGACAGAGGGGAGACAGGGGGGAGACAGAGAGGAAGGCAGAGGGGAGGCAGAGGGGGAGACAGAGGGGGAGACAGAGGGGAGACAGAGGGGAGGCAGAGGGGAGACAGAGGGGAGACAGGGGGGAGACAGAGAGGAAGGCAGAGGGGGAGACAGAGGGGGAGACAGAGGGGAGACAGAGGGGAGGCAGAGGGGAGACAGAGGGGAGGCAGAGGGGAGGACAGAGGGGAGGACAGAGGGGGAGGCAGAGGGGAGGCAGAGGGGAGACAGGGGGGAGACAGGGGGGAGACAGAGGGGGAGACAGAGGGGGAGACAGAGGGGAAGGCCGAGGGGAGGCACGAGGGGAGGCAGAGGGGAGACAGAGGGGGAGGCAGAGGGGAGAAAGAGGGGAGACAGAGAGGAGGCAGAGGGGAGGACAGAGGGGGAGGCAGAGGGGAGGCAGAGGGGAGACAGAGAGGAGGCAGAGGGGAGGACAGAGGGGAGGACAGAGGGGGAGACAGAGGGGAGACAGAGGGGAGACAGAGGGGAGGACAGAGGGGAGGCCGAGGGGAGACAGAGGGGAGGCAGAGGGGGAGGCAGAGGGGGAGACAGAGGGGGAGACAGAGGGGAGGCAGAGGGGGAGGCAGAAGGGAAGGCAGAGGGGGAGGCAGAGGGGAGGCAGAGGGAGGGGAAGTCAGAGGGGAGGCCGAGGGGAGGCCGAGGGGGAGACAGAGGGGGAGGCAGAGGGGAGACAGAGGGGAGACAGAGGGGGAGACAGAGGGGGAGACAGAGGGGAGGACAGAGGGGGAGGCAGAGAGGGAGGACAGAGGGGAAGGCAGAGGGGAGGCCGAGGGGAGGCAGAGGGGAGGACAGAGGGGGAGGCAGAGGGGGAGACAGAGAGGAAGGCAGAGGGGAGACAGAGAGGAAGGCAGAGGGGAGACAGAGGGGAGACAGAGGGGAGGACAGAGGGGAGGCAGAGGGGAGACAGAGAGGAAGGCAGAGGGGAGGACAGAGGGGAGACAGAGGGGAGGGAGAGGGGGAGGCCGAGGGGAGACAGAGGGGGAGGCAGAGGGGGAGGCAGAGGGGAGACAGAGGGGAGACAGAGGGGGAGGGAGAGGGGGAGGACAGAGGGGAGACAGAGGGGGGGCAGGGGGGAGAGTTGTAACAGAGCAGCACAGTGGACCACTGGCAGTGAGTGACTTCAGGTCTAAACTCAGGTGTGGGACTGGTGGAGGCCGCTGGTGTCGTACTGAGGAGCAGCAGGCAGTCGGTTCTGTTGAGGAACCTGTGGCTGAGGTCTCCACTGGTCAGCACAGCGTAGGGGCAGGCCAGCTCCGACAGGAGGCCACTCATCTCCAGCTGGAAGCTCTCCGCCTCACTGGGACCTGGCGGCAGGAGGAGAACAGACAGCGAGTCACTCTTCAGGCCAACGAGCAGAACCTCGGACCGAGCCGGCGCCGAGCGGCTCCACGCTGCTCTGCGGACGCTGGCGGACGTGGAACGCGCTGCTTACAGTTGGTGGCGTGGACGTTCTCCTCCAGCTTGCAGTAGAGGCGGAGCTCCGAGACGATCCAGGCACACAGCTTGGTGAACTCGGGCGAAGCGGCACCGTCCTTCACAGCAGATTCCAGGGCTCCATCCTCCAACACGTGGCCTTGGTACCTGCAGCGGTGACGCGACAGAGCTCACTGAGACCTCTGCGGAAAGACGGAGGGGTCGTCCGTCCGCACTCCCAACACTTCCACTGCCAAACTCAGGCTCCGGTGTTCCCACGGGAAGCCCTGCGACATCCGTTCCCACCCAATAATGACTTTAATTTGAAATTTAATTTGCCTGTTGCTTCAGCAGTGTGACGTCAGCGGGTGGATGAAGCCACCAGTCCAGTCAAGGAGACAAAGGCAGCGCTGCGACCCTTCACAATAAAACTTTACTTGGGGGGGGAAAAAAAATAGAAGCTTCATGTGGTATAAATGTGTCCAACCACAACACCAGTTGCAAGATGCCAGTGCTCTTATTTTCGAGACCCCTTCCTGCTGTACTGTGGTTCTTCAGTTCAACCGATTCACTCATTGATTCAAAATCAATGACGATTCATTTCCGTCAACTTTTATGAATCTTTAATTGCATGAAACTATGAAAGGGCGTTTGCTGCCACGTTCTTTATACGCCCTTTACACACACACGCACACACACACACACACACACACACACACACACACACACACACACACACACACACACACACACACACAGGGCAAAGCATATCCTCACCCACGTCAACAACTATGACGCAGCGAAATGAACTGATATCATCATCATCCTCCTCCTCCTCCTCTTCATCCTCCTCATCCTCAGCAGCAGCAGCAGATTATTAATATATGAGCACTTTATGATATGCTATTATCGTCAGCTGTAGCTGCACACTGCTATGTGAAGCTATATCAAAGAGCACCGGCTAAACCAGGACACACCGAGTCATTGTGACACGAGCCGGCCATCCCCTCTGCCCACAGAAGCTCCGCCCAGCGCTGAACTCACCCCAGGTCTTCCAGGGACACCAGGATGTCGTTCTCCATTCCAACAACGCGACGCTACAAGCCTGAATTCCACACTGACAAGGTGGCTTTGCTCGCATCAGCCAGCTCAGCTGATACACGTTTTGCATCAGAGACTTCTTCTGCGGCACCCAGGCGACTCGCTCGCCGGCCGGTCCGCTCCTCGTCGCCCCCTAGCGGCCTTGGCGTGCAACTGCAAGACAACAGGCCCGCGACGCCTCCGGCTCGCAGACACAGTGCGCCGCTGTAAACTCTCATCCGCTGGCCTCATCCGCCCTGCTGCACTTTCTACTGTGACGCCAGGGAACGCATTTCATACACATTTAATATACAGGCATTGTCATTAAAAGCACAAAACAAATAGACCTGGATGTGAAATAATCCCACGCCTACACAGGTTTCTCTCAGCTCACTCTCACCTCTATTCTTATACAAAGCATCCATGCGAGCTTTCCAAATGCCGGCCTAAAATGTAAACTTCCCTAAACAAAATGACGTGACTGCACAGGCCAACACACGCGCACACATTTCTATTGGCCTTCAGGACTGCAGACTGAATGCAAAGTTTGGTCAGACAAACAAATGAGTAACCGTCGTGCAGTCCAACATTCGGAATTCATCGCGCGTATGACAGTGAGCTGTACGTTTGATGTGATTATGTAATGGAAAACTACTGTGAAGCAAGGGTCGGTTAGGCCATACTAGGCTATTAGATATCTTTCCACCACGCCTGAGGGCTTCGGGCCACCGATGCATTCCTCCCTCTATTACGGAATTTTCATGTGTGTGATAAAGTGCAGAGGCAAACAACTTGCGTGTGCCAAGAAAGCGAGAGTGAAAGAAATGCAGAGAAAGACGAGAACGCTCCGCTCGTTCTACTGCGTTTCACATCGCAGTGTCATCTGCAAATGGCTTTGATTTGATTCCCGATTGATGGATCTTTGTTGTCGCTGCACGTGGTATGGACCCCCCCCCCTCCACCCCCTCTGCAGGCTGAGCATGCTGGTGATGTGTCAGCTAAAAGAGCTCAGGGACCTCTTGGCTCTTGGACCGGCGTGTCCCAGCGTGACACCGGTCGGTAAACAAGTGGTTTGCGAGCCACCGCCACGCTGCAGGAGTGGCAGGAATGTGGCCCTGGGCCAACTGCCACTGACTGTTGACTGGAGACATGGACACAGCGCTCGCCTTGTTGTCCAAAAACTCTGTGGATGCAGCAACACGGCTTTTTTTTTCATCAGGTTTCTCACCACAGACTTTGTAGATCTCCAGAAACTGGCAACTCCAGCGGGACTCTTTCAGTCTGATTTGTCCGGCACATGAACGCGCATTTCCTTCAGCGTCTCTCTAAGACCTCATCTCTCCGTTGTACGAACTTTGAATTTGCGAGAAGGACATGTGAGAATCTGGGCTGGTGTTTGTGACTCTCCTCCACATCAGTAACAAGGCTCATTCGGACTTCTTTCCTTTCTGTTTGGCTACAGTGCAAAGCTCAGCAGTGGTTTCACTCCGGACTGCGGCCCGACAGCCTCCCTCACAGCTGATTCCATTCAAACTGTGAGATCAGAAGCCTCCAGCTTTTCCCTCTGTTAGCAACTCCCTCCGAACCTCCATGCGGTCGTCTGCCCACCAGACGGTCCCTCAAAGCATGGTTCAGACTGTGTCCGACGTCCCCGTCTTCAGACAGTCTCAGTGACTCTGCTGCAGACGCCGAGGTGGACTCCCCTGCACGCTGGTCGCACTTGTTCTGCAGTCACCGGTGGGTTTGGCTGTTGAGAGGGTCTTCTCGTGATTTCCACCAAAGCTTTGCACTCCAACTCTGCTGAGTTTTTTTCCTGGGGCACTTACATTCCTCACAAAGCTAGAGTTCTCCTCCGATGGACCTGACAAGCACTGACACGAATTTCTCCTCCTCCAGTGGAATCTGCCTCAAACAGTTTTGGGGGGGGGGCGTTTCCACTGTGAGCGGCCACCACGGAGTGGTCCAGTTCCCTCCGTCCCAGCGGGTTTCTGCTGCCAGGCTTGGAGGTGAACGTCGCACGTCGTCCCCTCAACGATCCTCGTCGCCGCTGTTGTGTTTTCTACTTCTGTTGATCAACACAACAAAATGGAGTTTCATTGCTCCCACGCAAGCTCTCTCAGTGCGCACCCCAAACTGGATGCATTGAAAACAATCACGTCGGTTCTCATTTAAAAAACTTTCAATCTTAATCCTAAATTCTCCTGTTGTTTCTGCCTACTGTGGGGCCTCTGTCAAGCTTTCCGCAGCACCCGGCGACGCATGCTGACAGGCCTTTTTATAAGAGCAACACGCTCCTTGTGCTTTGCCATAAGATGAGCAGTTTACATTGAACATTAACTCTCATCCCCTCTCTTATCTCTTGGTGTTGTGAGTTAAACTCAGCGCAGAATGCAGCACGCGACTTCAGTTTCCGATGCAGCAGCGAGTCCTGCCAAGGTCCATGTGGACCAAACAACCACGAGTCGGTTTCTAAATGTCTGGATCGTGGCCAAGAAATCCTGACAGCAGTGGGCGTCTGCGTATCTTTAAGGTGGAGTATGTTCATTCTTCAGCTCTAACCCTAACCCTGTTTTTCCCCCCCAGCGCTCGCTCAGTCCCTCGCTCCCCTCATCCACTCAACCACTTCATCATGGCTGTCAACATCCCGGGAGTGATTGTCATGGCGTTTTTCTACCTGCTGGTGCTGCTGACCGGAGTGTGGGCTTCCTTCAAGTCCAAAAGGAAACAGAGGAAAAGTTCAGCGGGCGCAATGGAGATGGCGCTGCTGGGGAACCGAGGGATCAGCTGGGTGGTGGGCATTTTCACCATGACAGGTGAGGAGCTCCCACGCCTTCCACTATGAGATATTTCAACTTGTAAGTTTGTAAATCTTCTTTTCTTCCGTCTGCCTGCATGTTCTAAGCAGAATATATTGAATACATAATGCATTCTCATGAAAATATTATATATACATATATTTATCTTACATCCTCAGTCAACTGGAATAAATGATAATAACTGAGCTCATGCACAGTGAAGGGTTAAAGAACTGAGACGACTGCACGGGCCATGAAGAACACACTGCGTGTCACAACATTGTTGCAACATGACACACAGAATGTTATTTGAAGCAGTGTCGCAGTTTTTAAAAAGTAACCAGACAGTCTTTAAGGTAAGAATATGAACATAGAAAAATGCAATATACTCTGGTGGCTCAGTAAATGTTGTTTGACAGAAACAAAGAGGTTATTTGGGGCCGCAGACACTCCTGCCAAAGAAGAGAGAGAAAGGGCTCATTGAAAAAAGATATAGAGGACGGAAGAAGTTTTTGTAGGATTGCATCAGTAGCAGCTGACCCAGAATAGACGGTAGACAAGTTGATGTCGGCCGAGACACAACGAGGTACAGCAGTGGAGAGAACGGCGTGGAAAAATAAAGATTTATGACCAGCAAAGATGTTCCTTCATGTTGTCATTGTAATATTTGACTTCAAAGTGCGTGATCACACTAAGTTTATTGAAAAGGCTGAATAATACAATATCATACAGTATGATATGATATGATATGATATAATACATGTGGGACATTGACGTTGTCAGCTAAAAGGAAGCTGGTCCAATAGAAGGAGACGGTCTCGTCTCCGCTGGTTGACTTCCTGCACTTCACCTGTGTCACCTGTGTCCTGCTGCCTCCCTGCCACCCTGTGTGGTTCTCTGCTCTTCCTCTTCCACTAGTTTCCTTGCCAACTGCAGCAGCGTGATCCATTATCCATGGTCAGTTTTCCAGGAACTCTCCCTCCTGGCTCCTGGTTTCCCCCAGGAAACCCCCACCGCCGGGCCACATCCACTCTCCATGCAGCTCAGAGGCCGTCCACCCCCCCCCCCCCCCGACCCTCCACCCCCACTCAGATTGAGTGAAACTGAGCATGTGAACTCTATATATATATATACTGTATATTACCATGGACTATCAGAGATACTAAAATATCGTTTCACTGCCTTGGACCAACTGGCCTGGACTGGATTGGGTGCCTCAGTCTCCTAGTTGCACCGGAGCCTACCAGAGGGCCACTGGCTGCCAACAGATCTGGATGCATCAACTGCACCTCCTCGGTCTCAGGGGTCATCATCATCAAGGCTCCTCTGCCAGCCTCCTCCCGAGGTTCCCTGGCTGTACTGGAGAGAAACACCAAAGAGCTGGATGTTGAATAGTGGGAGCCTTGAAGTGAAGGTGAAGGAGGTTAGCAGGAGTTCCACTGCACCTCCAGTGGTGCTTCCAAAGACAATGAATCTTCCTCCATATTTCTCCATCCAGAAGCAAGTAAAGTAAGATACTGACTAAGTACTTCAGTAAAAGTACTTGGTGATACTTGATACTTGATTGGTGGAATGGAACACTGTTGTCATGTCAACCCCAAAAAGTCAATCAGTGACGGTACATAACTACTGACGTGTCAACGTAATGGACTGTTGTGTTGTCATTTGTACTGCAGCTACGTGGGTTGGCGGAGGCTTTATTGTGGGGACAGTAGAAATGGTGTACACACCCTCCACCGGACTCACTGGAGCCGCCCTGGTGCTGCTGGCCTACAGCACGTCTTTCATTGTGGGTAAGACTGAGCCTCTGACAGCATCTGTCTAAAATCCAAAGTATTTGAACGATGGAGCTCAGCTTGTGGTGTTTCCTCCTCTCGGAGTGTAGGCGGCTTGGTCTTTGTTGACCCCATGAGAGACAGACGGTGCATGACCATGCTGGACCCCTTCCATGCCAAGTACGGGAAGGCCATAACGACGGCCATGAGCGTGATTTCCCTTTTGCTGGACGTGATCTGGGTGCCCACGACACTGACTGGTTTAGGTACAGTTCACATCATACAATGATAATACCTGAGTCATGACGATGTGAAATGTCCCTTGTGAGAACTGCTCCCACATGCACACTTAATACTCACTCTGTTCTTACATGGACGCCTTTGTGGAATGAAACTCAAACATTATATTTGAGAATTAGTATATTGGTACGTATTGCAACTAACATGCACTGGTAATATGGTCAGAGACTTGGCTGCGTTTGCAGGTGCCATCATGAGTGTGGTTCTGGACCTGCCCTACGCTGTGTGCATCTGGATCTCTGCAGCGGTGGCGGTGTTCTACACCCTGCTGGGAGGCCTCTACTCTGTGGTCTACACAGACGTCATTCAACTCGTCCTCATATTCCTGAGCTTGGTGAGTCTTTTCCCTCTTCACGGTCCCTCGCTTCCATAAATAGTAATGAAACGCTTCGCCCGATACTTGAAAAGTTGTGAATGTGTTATTTGTCCCTGCAGTGGATGTGTGTTCCCTTTGTTCTGATGAATACACACACCCGAGACATTAGACTGACGTTGACGAACAACACGTCACACGCTCCATGGCTCGGGAGTCGTGACCTGACAAGGATCTGGGTGATGATTGATGACTTTTTAGTCATTGTAAGTCATCGTCAATACTGTATGTCCTGTATCTACTATGCATAGATCATTTTAAAACAAGTATGCGTGACATAAATACTGCAATAGCCATGATTCGATCGTTTTCACCAAGGAAAAGAAGACACTTGTGAAAGTGCAGACAGTGCATGTCTTGGAAACCTGGAAGGTGGATGAACTTACAGATGTGTTTCCTTCCCAGGCACTGGGAGGGCTGTCATACCAGTGCTTCCACCAGAGGACCTTGGCTGCCTCCTCCTCAGCCAAAGCAAAGATCACCTGCTACGCTGCTGCAGGTATCTTACCACTTGTGTTTGGACTTCCTCCGATACTGCTGGGGGCGGCTGCATCCTCCACAGGTAAAGAGCTCAGGGTGGATGGAAAGTACCACGCCAGATGATTTTAGACATGAACCAATGAACCTAAAGATGCACTTATTCACTCTTAGTTACGGTTTCCAAATGACAGCAAAGACTGCAGAACAGATCTTTGTCCCGTCCTGGTATCCCTGTGTCTTTATGTCTGTGTGCCAGACTGGAACCTCACCACCTACGGCTCCCCCTCTCCATTTGACCGAGGGGAAGCAGCTTTAGTCCTGCCCATCGCCCTGCAGCACCTCACTCCAACCTTCATCTCCATCATTGGCACTGGGTGTGTGGCAGCAGCCGTCATGTCATCCGCTGACTCTGCTTTGCTCTCTGCTTCATCCGTCTTCAGTGTCAACATATACAAGAGCATCTTGAGGCCACAAGTAAGGAAATACATCTTTGAGTTTGCAACAAAAAGACTGTAGCTGGTCAGAGAGAGCGAGCGTTCCTGTCTGTGAGGTGTTTGGCTGAAGACTTTGGTCCTGGGACTGAACCACTGCAAGGTCACACCAAACACGCGGCCTCAAACATCTGTCGGCCCCAAAGCCTGGAGAAATGTTTGCTTTGGGTCGGGAAGAGCATTGGATTCAAAAGGAAAAGGAAGTCTGACATCAACTATGGGGAAGTGGGAAAGATTCTCATTTCTTAGGAATGACATGGACGTCAAATTCTGATGTTGCCTCTTTTATGTGACACATATTATATAACTGTTGGCTACCTCTGCGAGTGTCCGCATGAATGACATCGTTAGAATAATACAGAAGAGCATAGATGAACTTTGGCGATTCCCAACAGGGAAACAACAAACAAGAGCAAGACGTGCGGAGGGCAGTGTGTTGTGCAGAGGCAGGGTCAAGCACTAGGCTGTAGGTTGGGTTTAGCAGGGTCAAGCAATAGGCTGTAGGTTGGGTTTAGCAGGGTCAAGCAATAGGCTGTAGGTTGGGTTTAGCAGGGTCAAGCAATAGGCTGTAGGTTGGGTTTAGCAGGGTCAAGCACTAGGCTGGAGGTTGGGTTTAGCAGGGTCAAGCAATAGGCAGCTGGAGGTTGTAGATATGACAGTAGGAAGACCAGAGGCATCGTTGAGAGCAGCAGGTGGAGGCTTCAGAAGGTGTCAACGTCCACGTTCTTCCCCCCTGCAGGCATCGGAGAAGGAGAATGAGTGGGTGATCCGCGGCTCCATCGTGGCGGTGGGCCTGATCGGCACGTCGCTCACCAGCCTGAAGAAGAGCCTTCTGGTCTTCCTCTTCCTCGGTGCTGAGGTCGCCTACATCGTCGTCTTCCCCCAGCTGCTCTGCGTCCTCTTTGTCAACAAGTCCAACGGATACGGGGTGGTGGTGGGCTTGCTGACGGGGCTGACGCTCAAGCTGCTGAACGGGGACCCCTCCCTTGGCCTGCCGCCGGTCCTACACTACCCAGCATGCATCGGGAGCGATGGGGCCAACGTCCAGTGTGTGCCAGTCAAGACCATCTCCATGCTGACCGTGCTGGCGGCCACCGTGCTCTGCTCCTACCTGGCGGCTGCGCTCTTCCACAGAGGCCTGCTTCCGGAGAAGATGGACGTGTTCAGGGTGAGAGGTCGGCACGCCGCGTCACCGCTGGCACCAGCAGGGGGCGCCGCGGAGCACGCCGAGAGACGGACGCTGAAGAGAAATGACTCGCAAGGCCAATGAGCACAGCGTTGATTTTGGGTTGTACGTGCGTTGGCACACACACACACACACACACACACACACACACACACACACACACACACACACACACACACACATTAAACTACTTGGTGTACGATGGAAATGCTCACTTCTCAAGCCGTTCCGAAGAAACGTTGCTGTTGCTTCAGCAGTAGTGTGTAACATGACCACGTTATGAAATGTTTACGTGCGTATGCATATCGGTTCCAAAACATACATGTATATTTTTAGGATACATATTTTTATACACTCAAAAATATATTCTTTTTGCATTTTTTTTTTTGTTTTTTAAATTTCGTTGTACATGGTACAACGACAAATAAAGCTATTGTGAACTGATTCTGATTCTGTTACTTCTTAACTGACAACCTACAGAAACAGAGCTGAATATCTGCCCTTGTTTGACGTTGACAGTGTTTTGTTATTTTCTGCGTATCAACAATTCAAATTGAACACTGAACAAAGTGTCCACATTCCCTGCTTTGTGTTTGTGTGCAATTATTGACTTCTCCTTATAATAACAACACAGAGTGGGCGTGGTTTAAAAGAAAGAATGAAAATTATTTATTTAGTCCTCAGGACAGACTGAGCAGCACCACAGATGAACACGAGAACTCATTTTAAACACCCAGGGGCAAAAGTCATGTTTGACCTTCAAATAACCCCCCCCCCCAAGAAAAAAACAAAAAACAAAAAAAACTTGTTTTCTCAGTGACAGTGTAGTTAGTTACTCTACATCTGTTTAGTTCAGGTCCGACTTGGTAATTCCAAGTTCTTTTTGGCCAGATTAAAAAGCTTAACGGGCCGCATGTGGTCCCCGGGCCGTAGCTTGCCCACACCTGGACCAGGACCTGAAAATGTGTGAGGAGTGTGATGCCCTGCCACGGTTGCTTAACGCTGCTGTTCGTGGTTCAGTCTGGGGCTTCAGAAATATCTTGGAAACTAGAGAAACTCACCAGTCAGCAAGAATACAAAGAATCCTTTGGTTTCTCTTTGGTTTTGTTTGAATATAGAATATGTGTAAGAATTGCAAAGTGAAATACTCTCATATTTGAAATGAACTTTACTTTTTCTTCAGGAAAACAAGTTGGCTGCGAGCGACAGCCAGCTGTTTGATCAGGAGAGTCTATTTGTTCTCTGGGCTGGAAGTGTTTCTGCTCCCAGCAGTGAAGCACCGATCACCACCACAGTCGTCAGTGTGGAGAGGACAACTGGACAGGCATGGCTGTCAATGTCGTAGGTCTGATTGTGATGGTCTTCTTCTACCTGCTGGTCCTTGGCACCGGCATCTGGGCCTCCTTCAAGTCCAAGTGGAAGCAGAGAGAATGCGCAGCCACTGGGATGGACATGGCCCTGCTGGGAAACAGAGGCATCAACTGGCTGGTGGGCATTTTCACCATGACAGGTGAGGAAGGCAGGAGGACCACACTGGACCGGACCACACTGGACCGGACCACACTGGACTGGACCACACTGGACCAGATCACACTGACCAGTTCACACTGGACCACACTGGACCAGACCACACTGGACCAGACCACACTGACCAGTTCACACTGGACCAGATCACACTGGACCAGTTCACACTGGACTGGACCACACTGGACCACACCACACTGGACCAGATCACACTGGACCAGATCACACTGGACCACACTGGACCACACCACACTGACCAGACCACACTGACCAGTTCACACTGGACCACACTGGACCAGACCACATTGGACCAGTTCACACTGACCAGTTCACACTGGACCACACCACACTGGACCAGATCACACTGGACCACACTGGACCAGACCACACTGGACCACACCACACTGGACCAGATCACACTGGACCAGATCACACTGGACCAGACCACACTGGACCACACCACACTGGACCAGATCACACTGGACCACACTGGACCAGATCACACTGGACCAGACCACACTGGACCACACCACACTGGACCACACCACACTGACCAGACCACACTAGACCACACCACACTGGACCACACCACACTGACCAGATCACACTGGACCACACTGGACCAGACCACACTGGACCAGACCACACTGACCAGATCACACTGACCAGTTCACACTGGACCACACTGGACCAGACCACATTGGACCAGTTCACACTGACCAGTTCACACTGGACCACACCACACTGGACCACACCACACTGGACCAGACCACACTGGACCACACCACACTGACCAGACCACACTGGACCAGGACTCACCAGCCTCTTCAAGCTGAGAGCTCAGAGGGCTACTGAGTCAAACCAAGGACCCTTTAGTTACACATTAATATTAATGATACTCATCTATGTGAAGACAATGATCACATTCATTTCTCACAATAATTATCAACAGTGACTTAAGATCGGGTACAGATAAAAATCAATATTCAACACTTCAGTTCACCTAAACCTTTCCAGACATGTGTAACAGAATATCATAAATTATTACATTTTTAAGATATTGCCATTTTCAATTCTATACAGATACAAGTGTGATTAGCTGGTTGTTGACTGACTTGACTGTGTGTGTGTGTGTGTGTGTGTGCGTGCGTGCGTGCAGCGACCTGGGTCGGGGGAGCGTTCATCGTGGGCACAGTGGAGATGGTCTACACGCCCTCCCTGGGACTGACCAGGACCGTCCTCATGCTGTCAGCATACAGCTCTTCCTTCATCATTGGTAAGACTCTGACATTTCACTCTCTGCCCACTGAATGATGCTGCTGGCACTGGCTTGAAGATAGGCAATTCTTTGAGGAAGAGCAGCCAGACGGTCAGTGGATCCAGGATGGAAGGTTCTCTTGACTGCAGCAGAGTTCAGAGGAGCCATGCACAGTTGATGGATTGTCATTGTGCTTCCTCTCTCAGGTGGCCTGCTGTTTGCCAAGCCAATGAGAAAAATGCACTGCGTCACCATGCTGGATCCCTTCCATGTCAAGTATGGGAAGGTTCTGGCCGCCGGCCTGAGCTGCATTTCCATTTGCCTGGACATGTTCTGGTTGCCCGCAACCTTAACTGGTTTAGGTGGGTTTTCACCTGCGCCTGCTGGCTGCATCCACGCCAGCTGATCCTCCTTCACATCCGGGTGGTAAAATCTCACTGACCAGAGGTGTGTGTGTGTGATAGGGGGAACCATGAGTGTGGTTCTGGATCTGTCCTTCACTGTGTGCATCTGGATCTCTGCTGCCGTGGCCATCATCTACACCCTGCTGGGAGGCCTCTACTCAGTGGCCTACACGGACATCATACAACTGGCACTCATATTCGTTGGCTTGGTGAGAGAAGTTTATCCCACACTGTTGCACGTCACAAAAACACACACACACACACACGTAAATGTAGCTATGACTTGTGTCTTTGTGTGTGTGCGTGTGTGTGTGTGTGTACAGTGGTTGTGTGTTCCCTTTGTCCTGATGAGTCCTCACACTGTGGACATCAGCCTGACACTGACCAACAACTCCCTGCACGCTCCCTGGATTGGTTCCCCAGAGCTGAAGAAGACCGGCCAGATGATTGATCACTTCTTACTCTTTGTAAGGGCACGACATCCTCTGTCATCCATCCATCCATCTTCTATCAACACACCTTTCCACCAGCGGATGTTTGATTTGAACATGTAACAATGTCATACTGTAAAAAGACCTTTGGAGTAAATGATGGTTAGAATTCTCTTCTGCGGTCCAAACAGACTTTTTAAAAGCTGAAGGAGCTGAGTGGGCCAGTGGTTTTCTAGTGGTTTCTCTGTGTCCCTGGCCCAGGCCCTGGGCAGCGTGTCATTCCAGGGCTTCCACCAGAGGACGCTGGCCGCCACGTCCTCAGCCACGGCTCAGCTCACCTGCTTTGCTGCTGCTCTCCTCTACCTTCTCTTTGGGATTCCTCCAGTTCTGCTCGGGGCAGCCGCTGCCTCCACAGGTGAGAGTGACTCTTCGAGGTGGGAGTGTCGCAGGGACACGGTCAATATCTAAAAACAGACCTTAAAACAGAACACGTTCAATTTGTTAATTGTACATTGTGCATCCCCTCTGGGGGGAAAATTCACAAAGATCAACATTTGAGTCTGGCAATAAGTGAGGCTGTCGAAGGATAGAAACACATTGGAAAGTTGTAATGGAGCGACAAAACAAACAAACAAACACGATGAACTTCATGGACACAGCACACTTTGCAAAAGTGCAACCCAGGCAGATTACAACTTCCAAATTCCTTCTGGTCTCCCCTGCTGTTGTGTTGGTGCCTCAGACTGGAACCGGACCTCCTACGGTTCTCCGTCTCCTTATGAGCGCGGGCAGGCGGCTCTGGTCCTGCCCATCGCCCTGCAGCACCTCACCCCGGCCTTCATCTCCATCGTGGGCATCGGCTGCGTGGCCGCTGCCGTCATGTCGTCTGCAGACTCTGCCATGCTCTCTGCTGCCTCCGTCTTCAGCTGCAACATCTACAAGAACATCCTCAGGCCTCAGGTGAGAGGAGCAGGTTGGATCGATTGCATAGATTTGTGAGTGCTAGGAGACTGGAATTAAAAGAATTATCCTGTGGTCAGTTCATATACTTCAAATTATAGCTTCAGAATAATCTCTATATAGTTTATTTTTTTTACATCATATATATAACTACAGACATATTTAGGCTTTGAGTTAAGGAGGCATATTGAAAAACTAAATAATCATTTTAAAATAATGCATTGCATTATCAAGAAATACAAAATACATACACATACATAAACTGCAAATACAACTTTTGCAGACGTATTCCTCCAAGTGGACGCTGGTTTGCTGTTGGCCTGCTTCCTTCCCTGTGTGTGTGTGTGTGTGTGTGTGTGTGCTCAGGCGTCAGACAGAGAGAACCAGTGGGCCATCAGAGCTTCAGTGGTGGCAGCAGGTCTGATTGGAACATCTCTGGCCAACCTGAAGAGCAGCATCATCCTCTTCTGGTTCCTGGCCAATGAAATCGCCTGCGTGTTGGTTTTCCCACAACTGGTGTGCGTCCTGTACTGCGACATCTCCAACGGCTACGGTGCCGTCGTGGGCTTGGTGACGGGAGCGGTGGTCCGGCTGCTGAGTGGAGACCCCATACTGGGCTTGGCGCCCATCATGCATTTCCCAGGATGCACCATGGAGAATGGGGTGTTGGTGCAGTACGCCCCAGTCAGGCTCATATCCCTGCTCTGCTCTTTTGCCGCCATCCTGCTCTTCTCCTACTTGGCCTCCGTGCTCTTCAGCAAGGGTCTTCTTCCTGAGGGGTGGGATGTGTTCCAGGTGAAGGGCCGTCCGTCCTCGGTGTCGCTGGCTACCGTGGCCAACAGCGCCCCCTGTCCTCAGAAACCAGTCGCAGAGCGCTCGCTGCAGGAGCAGGAGGCCTCGCGGCCCATGATTAGCACGGGCTGTTAGCCGCCACGTATAAACATTGTCATTTTTTAAAGAAAATATTGAATTAACATTTTATTATTCAACTCAAACATGTATACGTACATGTTGGATATTTCAAAATAAAGGTCTTTATCTGGATTGAAGGAGACTCTCTTGTCATTCATGTTGGATGTGGACCCAATGTGTTGGACTCAACACAATATAAATTCAGAAGAGAGCAGCAAAGAGTCACATGACGCACGCAGCATGAGCAGACAGTGAAAACTCATGTTTAATAATATTCATTGAGAAAAAGCCTAAACTGACATAAAAAGAGGTTTGATTCCGAGACGTCCAATCCAACACAGTGGAACACTGAGATGTGTTTGATGCCATCAAGCATTCTTCTCCGTGCTCTTCTCTAATCTTCATCACCATCATCCAGCAGGAAGTCCGTGAGCTCCTCTCTCATCTTGGACCTGAAGAAAGAAAGATTAAGTCCACGCAGCAGCCCTTCACCTGTGCTGGTGCCTCATCAGTGGGCCCACCTGTCTCTTACTTCCCGTCACATGACAACAATTGAACAGAACCAATTCAGAAGGAAGCGCCTGTTGAACACGGCACACAGCACCAGCGTCACGCTGCCCATTACAATGACAGGTGGTGAAGAAAGCAAGAAGCATCACTGGACATTTTAACCGTTTCACTGCATTGTGGACTGATGCCCTCAGGTTGGCGCTACTGGCGCTCCTTGAGGAAACCTAGTGACACTCAAACTTCCTTAATTCTGTTATTATTGTTGGATAAAAGCCACAATAATGTAATCTACTACTACTATGTCCTCCTCTCACCTCCTGATGCTCCTTTGGGCCTCTGACAGGATGTAAGGTGGGAGCTGCTCGAGTGATGACTAGGAAGAAAATCATAAAACAGATAAATAAGCCTTCATTTGAAAAAACATCACAATAAACCCGACAATTCAATGTTGCAAACAAACAAACAAAGAAAAAAAATGTGTACAGATGCATTCCTATTTTCCTAGGGTTTTGACTGGATGAAGACAGAGGTGATGCAAGGTTACCATGTCCTTGACAGTCAGCTGGCAGCTGTAACACAACAGCGGCCTGAGATCCATCTTCTCTGCTGCCCTGCAAAACAGCAGCACCATGCAACCTTTAGGCACGTCCGAAACATCATGATGATGAGGAGGAGGAGGAGGAGGAGGAGGAGGATTTCTAATGTTGCGTTAATTCATCGAGGAGACAAAGTTGCTTTTCATTCATATCGCAACATTTACAAAAGCATGAGCCCACAGCCACACAGGGCAATAGACTGACACCTGTGAGTCAGTGTATTTCCACATTGCTTCCTGGTCAGTGTGGATCCCTGTAGGAGCAATACTGCATGAGGGATGGGTACAATATAGGCTAACGCTCACTGCTAACAGCAAAGCGTTGCCCTCCGATCAGGTCAGAGCCAGCAGGCTCGTTGGGAATCACACTGGATTGTGGCGAGCACACTCACTTGGCAGAAGAGCAGCAGCCTGCTGTACCTGCTGCTCCTCCACAGCCCTCTGCACCGTCCGGAGAGCAGCACTGCTGGGTGGAGGAGGCCGGTGCTGGTGGACCTGTGGAGGGACACCTCGCTGGTAAACTGAGAGAAAGCTTGCAGGTGTCTTTAGTTTACGCCTCTACAATGCCAAAGCCAATCAGCAGCCACCCTACATCTGAACACAAGCGTGAGAAAAGGTTCACTGTCAGAGCTTGGCAGCAGTGATGGATCTTTGACATTTGGCAGGATTTGATCGGTGCTTGGTGCTAGAACTCTGCTGCAGTTTGGTACACGGGCAGGGGACGGACGCAACCGTGACTTGAAGGGAGCTCAAACGGTTCCTGCACAGAACCTACAGGCTGAGGGCCACTTTGACAAAGAGCTGAAACTGAATTCAGAAAAGAAAACTGCGTTCAGCGTCGGGTTTGGAGTCCCCGGAGCCTTCAGCACAGCCGGATGAGTCGATGCAGCGGTGGAGACGACGGCACAGCGACGTGCGAAGCGAGAGAGGGAGAGGGAGAGGGAGTTAGAGGGAGTTGACCTGGGCCGGGGTTCTGTCTCACAGCGCTGGACTGCAGAGCCTCCTGAGCTCCTGAGCAGTTGGCCTGGGACAGCTGCTGTGACACCAGCGTGGCCTTGAAGGCTGAAGCTTCTCCTGGAGAGCAGACAAGAGCAGAGGAACATCAGGCTTGTCCTCTGGGACACTCCGTACCCTCCCCCTCCCTAACTTGCCGGTGAACTACGGTGGCCTGCGAGCACCAACCAGGATAGCTCATCCACCTTCTTCCTGGTTGCCTTATTTGAGGAGGTCAGCGTTCAGCGTATAGACCCAAACGCTCTGCTCCCAGGCAGCTGGATTGTCCACACCAGGCTTCCTTAGATATCTGGCAGTGCAAACTACGGTACTAACTAACTACTTAACTGGGAGCAGGGCCACAACTCCTCCATGCAGTTTCTTATGTATAAATGACGGCTGTTCTAAGGATAGGAAAACCAAAATACTTGTATTGTACTGCGATGATTCACTTTTATTTATGTATTTACAGACAGCGTGTTAAGAATTCACCAATACAAAATATACCACATGTATATATGACACACGCTGGACCTTTAAGAGAAGGAAAGGAGGATACTGTTGCTCACCAACGGCTGTGTCCAGTGGACACCTGCAGAACAGACAGGTGCCTGAGCGGTCAGCGCCAGAGGAGCTCTTGCACGCCACCTGCAGCTTCTCACTGGTCCTGCAGGAAAGCAGCATGCGCACTCATGACCAAATGGCCTGAATTCCGCAGTTACCACCACAATAACTGCGTCTTGCCCTGACCTGTAGATGGTGCTGACGGTGGAGGGGAAGTCTGCCTGCAGTTTAGTGACGAAGCTTTCAGTCAGACGCTGGATACTGGCCTTCTCTGTGCTCTGGAACACACACACACACACACACACACACACACACACACACACACACACACACACACACACACACACACACACACACACACACACACACACACACACACACACGGCTTTACAAGTTGCTGCCTGGTGATCTGCTGATGAATGCTCTACTGCACTGCACCTTGGTGTCCAGGCCTGCCATGAAGACCGAGGGGACCTTGAACATGTGGTTGTAGTAGGCGACCTCTTTGGCCGAGTAGTCCCTCATTGGCCTCACCAACACCACGTCACCAAACCTGGAGTCTGAGAAAGCCTGTGTCCCCACACACACACACACACACACACACACACACACACACACACACACACACACACACACACACACACACACACACACACACACACACACACACACACACACACACACACACACACACACACACACACACACAGATGAGACTTGGGGAGACTTGAGGGGAGTGAGCTCCTGGTGTGCAGCCACCAACGCACCGTGTCCTGAGCCAGATGAGCTCCTCTGCCCAGTGAGATGCTGGTGAGCAGCTTCACAGCGATGCGGGTGCAGTTGTCACCCAGCATCACTTTAGTGTAGCCTTTAGTGCGAGCTACCTGCACCAGCAGGTGCTGCCTTGGGACAGAAAACACACACTGGCGTTAAAATGCAATGTTTCAGTTTTCGTCTTTACGTCTTCCTCCATTCTAGATCCAAACTCAAGACATCAAAAAAAATGAGCGAGGAATATGGAATTATGGAGCAAAGAAATCTAAATATGTTTCATATGAAGGTTGTGACGCTAAAATATAAAGCTTGTTTGAGTTATTTCACACTGTTTTTGTAAAGCCATGAGTGTTCATTCACAGCTTTGACACCTTCAGCGAGAATCTACAGGTGTGCCTAAACGTTGGACTGCTAGTGTATAAATGGTTACATTTATTTTATTCATTTCTAACTCTTGTGCCAAGTGGTGCCGATGTGATGTCATTTTTACATCAGGGCAGCATCCCTCACAATGGCCAGCAGTGGCCAGTTAAACACTCAACAGAACTGGGAAGCGAGGCACTGCTGATACTTTCAAAGGATCTTGAGAAGCAGAAACAAACTGACAGTGACACCACGCCGTGTCCTCCTGCGCTCCAACCTGAGTGTGCTGAGCAGATCCTCTCTGGCGGTCTGGGTCTTTGCAGAGGCCATCAGCTGCTGCAGGGCCTGAGTTTCCCCTTCCCCCACTGCTGCAGGCGCCGAGGTTTCCTCCGCCTCCACGGCGTCGAGCGCCGAGCCGCTGCTGCCGGCATTCTGGATGAAGTCATCCACCGCTGCCTTGTAGGCACCGGCAGGTCGTTCTGGAGGCGGTGGCACCGTCGTCATAGCTGCGCTGGAAAGGTCCAGAACCTGAAGGAGACAGTGGGACATATTAGCTTGTACACATGACGGTGGTTTGTTTGTTAAGGATCTCGGGAAATAATAAAACCTCAGTCGTTTTCCCCCCCCCCTCATCTGACAAAAGAAAATCAAAGGCAGCCAACGAAGCGTCACTCTGGGAGAGTCCCTAAAGTGTCAGGTGCAAGAGCGGTCGTTCCAGGACAGGGAAGTGATAAAGGAGGAAGTGACTGGGGAAAGGTGTTGACTTCCAAGCTGAAGACAGGGCCTTGCTGCTGCAGTACCAACACTGACCTGCTCCAGCGGCAGGATGTGGAAGGGGAAACCAGTCCTTCTGAACACCGTCTGAAGCTCAGCCACCTTCGCCCGCCTGTCCTCCGCACACTGACCTACAGCGCCACCCTCTGGGAAAGACAACACACAACATTCTCAACGCTTTTGGGAGTTGAACTAAAAGACATTCTTTGCAACGCTTTGCTTGACCGGCGACGTACCGTCGATGAAGACGATGCCCGGCGAGAACCTCAACTTCTTGTGCGCGGCCTCACTCAGACCCTGAAATGCATCAACAGAAACAGAAAAGAACAAACAGATTCAGAATGTCTATGGTTTAAAACAAACACCTCAGACTACAGACACATCATGGATATTTATGTATTATTCATGGCCTTTCACCAAGAGGAGGTTATTGTATCGTTCAACAGAGGTTTTCTGTCGACTACATAAAAAACACGTTGGGGTGGGAACGGCACCTCTTGGACTTGGCTGAGCATGGAGCAGGAGGAGGGGCCTCCAGACACTGCCAGCAGGACCTGCAACATCAGAGGAGAAACACACAAGGAAAGAAAGAAGGGTCGGAAGAGTACACCTACCACAGTTGATACAGAAGCTGAACAATCACTTCTGAGTGAGAGTGAGACCGTGTCAACAAAAAGTGAGTTTACCTTCTCTCCTGGGAAGATGATTCTGTTTTTGCCCAACATGGCTCGGAACTTATGAATAAAGTATTCCTTAAAGCAGCGCCTGTGAAGAGATGCTGGCACGTAACGCAACCATCCAAAAACATCATAAAACGGTCACTGTTTTCACTGATACACTGATTGCTGGGTGACTAAAGACACCAGGAGGGGGTGCTATTTAGCAGTTTAAATACTAGTGAAGTTAGTGAACAGGAAACACTTAGTGAAAAGCATTGCAGTATAACTCAAAAGGCGGGCAGTGTTTTACAACATTGACGCAGCAACACATTATTATATTGATGATGGTCAGCATGTCAATGCCCGCATCGTGTGTTTGAAACAGTTTAAGCCTGTGTGCACCTTGGCAGCATCTCACAACTCCACAGGACAAAGCTACAATGATGCATTCTCAGTCTGCATGAGCACAACACAACAACACAACAACACAACAACTGACTGAGTGCCTGACTGGCGGGTACAGTCAGTCAGCAGTGTCAGTCTTACCTGCAGTATGTGTCTCCTGCTCTAATGACCACGGCTGCTGTCGCCTCTTTGCATTTGACACATTTCTTAGAAACACTGACACAAAAATGAAGAAGAAATATTGTGAGTAGCATCCATAAACTGCCAGCACTGCGCAGCAAGACTTTAGCTGCTGTTTGCTAAAGTACATATATATATTAACTTGTAGAACCTCGAAATAAATAGAAACGGAAAGGTGGTTTTAAAACAATAATAATAATAATTTTCACTCTCTCTAAATGCTAACTTTCCAAAGACATCGCCCAGCTCACCTGGGCACAGTGGACTCCTCCAGCGGCTCTTGGTAATGCTCGTCAACCTGACACATCGTGAAGCTAGGAGCTAACAGGCTAGCTAACACTGCGCCCTCCGCTCTCACTATTTCACTCAAGATGATAAATATACACGGAACAAGTGTTGGGGGCAGGTCGGACTGGGAAGATAGAGGTGGGACGGGGAAAGTTGTCCCCGGTCTCACTGTCAGACGTTCCTACTGAACTGTTTCTCAAGTCCTGCTTGAAATGTCTCCCACTTCTTCTGTCCTGACGCGTGTTCGGTTTAAAGGAGGAGCTCAGCGCACAGCGCCACCTACTGCCACGGAAGAGGAGGTGAGGGTGGACGAGAGGAAATCATGCTAATAACAGAACATTGGAACGCGAGTGCCAGTGTCGTAGCTTTAAATGGAAATTACAGTGACTTATCATTTAATGTTGCTTTATTTCAGAGGTGAAGACGAATATGGGATTCGAGTGGTGGTGGAAAAATATTCACTAAAGTGGTGTTCATTACAAAAGCATTGGACAAAGATTTTGACAAATGCATATTATTATTAATGCGTTATAAATGTGATTTCTGAATACCATACCTCAGAACCTTTTGAGTTTAATATTAATAGTTTTTATCTTGACTATTTTACTTTGTGTCATTTTATGTCATCTTTTCTTATTTATATTTTTAATGATATGTAATGTGAAATATTTGTAATTATTATTATTTTTTATTAAAAAACAGAAAGAAATCAACCAAACAATAAAAATGAATAGCGTCATTGCGTAATGGCTGTTTTACAACATAATAGTTTAATATGTATGTGTTGCTCCGGGAATGATAGTGTTCTGTCAGGATTGTGTAGGCCACAAAGTGAGCCTTTAGTGGACCGGTAGAGAATACGGGCGTGCTTGCAGGAACAAATCACAGCACCTCAGATTAAAGAGGCACAACGCAGTTATTGCAATATTCCATGATGAAACAACGCATTCCAAAATAAAAGCCATGCTGAAAACACCTCTAATATATATATATATATATATATAAAAAAGTGAACCATTTGAACCAGTCCAAAGTACCAGCAACACTACAGCTGACTCGCAAGAAACTCGTCGCACAGTTTTGAATTTTGGGTCGGCCGAACCTCCATAGAACCGGGCTTCCTCGAGTGTAGTTTCACCAAGAGTCGCTGCCTTGGAGATACAGACGAGCGGGACTTTAACGTCCACAGTGCACCGCGACCAGAGAGCCTGTTGTTGCAGGAGCTCCCCTCGCCCGCTAGAGGTCGCAGGCGGCTGCCTGCCACCGCAGATCTCACAAGTATGTGCAGGCAGCGTCTCGTGGTCCGCGGCAGTCTGTAGATCTTTGTTTTGCTTTATCCAGGTCATCCTCGCGACCGCCGTGTTGTTGTCACTCTCTCACTCTCACCGCTGGCCGCCAGTGTTTACTCTCCGGCATGTCATCCATCCCCAGCCACGGGACACGCGCGGTGCCGTTCGCGTTCGGTCGTGTCGCTCCGTCGACGGTTATTGACACACAACTATGTTTGCAGGGCACGCGGGCAGTTTGGTGAAGAAGGGAAGGCGCGCGACAGGCTGACGGCTGCCGGGCTGCCTGGCTTCCCTTCTCGCGGCAAGGAAACAACACAACACAACACAACACAACACAACACAACACAACACAATACAACCAGTCGCTGTCGACAATTTTGCGGGTCCATGATGGCGATGTTTCGGAGCTTTGTGTCAGCGAGCAGCCAGCTCCGACAGCAGCAGCAGCAGCAGCAGCAGCAGCAGCAGCCCGGCGGCAGCAGCAGCAGCAGCAGCAGCAGTCCAGGCTCTGGAGCTGCACCGGCCGAGAGCATCGAGAGTCAGTTCTCCTGTCCCATCTGCCTGGAAGTCTACCACAAACCAGTCAGCATCTCCAGCTGCACGCACACGTAAAGTAGCTTCCTCCTGTCTGGGTGCTTTACTACAGTGTCTGTTGTCGATGGTTGAGTGGAATTAAGAAGCTAAAACCAGAATTCCACGGTGTTTCAACAACAGTTGCCATTTTTTTTTAACCGATCCCTCCTCCTTGTTTTTCTTCTTTCATCTGATTTTTTTTTTTTGTGTGTGTGTGTGTGTGTGTGTGTGTGTGTGTGTGTGTGTGTGTGTGTGTGTGGTCTGAGGTGATGTGAACAATAGAATATAATACATGTTCTTTATTAATCCCAAATTAGGAAACAACACTCTTGCAGCACTACAACAATGCAATAAATAAGATACACGTTAATTACAGCAATTACAAGAGACATTCAAGTCGATCTCCATACAAACAAACCAGAGCAGATGTTATTATTATTATTATTATATAAACAATAATAATATTTTTAAGTTGTGGTCTACTAGATGCAAAGACAAGTTCATTATTCGTGACCTATTGCCAACCCCTGCATTGAATAATTTGTCACAGTGTGGATTGTTGTCATGAAGAGACGCCGCCACCACCAACCAGAAGGCTGCTCTCCTCAGGAGGAGGAGGAGTCATGAGCGGTCCTGGTTCCTGTTTATATGGCTGCTAGCAGAGCACACAGTGACGCTACGTTGCAACATTCTGAAACAAAGGGAAGTCGAGGTGAACATATTTCTTCCAGGTCGGCTGTGATGAAACCTGGTGACCAATGTCCACTGTGGTTCAGCCTTCATCTGACTGACTGGGTGACTTAATATTCAGGTTTGCAGGGGTTTTATGTACCTGCAGCACGTACATAAAACAAGGCTATACTTGTGTGTAATATGAATCATGTTTTAGCCTGTCACCGTGTTCATGGGTAATTGGACACTGTAATCGTGGCATCCGGTCCCAAAGAGAGGACTGATCTGTTTGAGTAGCAAGTGACGGTTGTGTGTGAAAACAGTGCAAGTCGTGGATAACAAGGAACAGAGGCGAGCAGAGCTCCCAGGTGACAGCAGCTCTATTTCCAGTGAAAGGGAAAATTCTGCTATTTTTACCCCTGACTGATGAAAGTTTGGGGAAAAATCTGCTGCAGATGCTTTTTAGCTGCTCAGGCGGTGGCGGCAGCAACAGCAGCAGCAGCAGCAGCAGCAGCAGCAGCAGCTTGTGCTTCCCACTCAAACCCGCTGTACTCTTTGTTTGATCAGGGTGGACTGCACGGAACTCACAAAGAAAATGATTTTAGGGTTAAAACTCAGCGCCCTCCACTGCTTCCGTGCAAATTTGGGATCTTTTTTTGTCTTTGGTCATGAGTTAGATCAGATTAGATATTCCTTGATTCATCCCTCAGTGGGAAAAAAATAAATTGCAGCAGCAGCAGTACACACAACAAACAACAAATATTCACATATATCAGGTATAAAAATAGAAAAATAAAAAATCAGATGAAAGAACTGGTAAGAAGAGCTAGAAACTGGCTGCAGGTAGGGGGCGCTGTAGAGGTGATGGAGGAACAAATCTCAAGCAGAGATGATATGAAATGATTGACATCAGCTATCATCAAACAAAGAGCAACAGTTTGGACCAATAGAGGAGGAGAGAAGCTGGCTGTTGATGCTGCGTCTTCTCCTCTGCTGCTGCAGCTTCTGTGGGGAGTGTCTACAGCCATGTCTCCAGGTGACCTCGCCCCTTTGCCCCCTGTGCCGAGTGCCCTTTGACCCCAAGAAGGTGGAGCGCTCCTCCAGCGTGGAGAAACAGCTGGCCTCGTACAAAGCCCCCTGCAGGGGCTGTAGCAAAAAGGTGAGCAGGACTCAATCTGGTTGCTTTATATCCCGACTACCAGGTGAACCGATTCCCGACTACCAGGTGAACCGATTCCCGACTACCAGGTGAACTGCTTTGTCTTTTTGCAGGTGGCCCTGGTGAAGATGAGGTCCCACATTGCATCGTGTTCTAAAGTACAGGAGCAAATTGCCAACTGCCCCAAGTTTGTGTCAGTGGTCCCCACCTCCCAGCCCATTCCCAGGTAAACCTGCTGCACATTCTGTTCTATTCTATTCTATTCTATTCTATGTCTTTATAACTGCTAGGAAAATAAGAAACTGAAAAATACATTTTCACACGGGGTGAAATGAGATGCATTGCACTGAAATATGAACCTTGCAGCGTATGTGTGTGTAGTGCACGTGGTCAGGCACTGACGGTGTGTGATGACATCATACATGCTGCAGAAGTGAGTCCTGCCGACCCAGTGGAGGACTCGCGGTCGTTGTGTGTCAATGTGTTTCTCATGACTTGCAGCAACATCCCCAACCGCTCCACGTTCGTGTGTCCGTTCTGCGGTGCCAGAAACCTGGACCAGCAGGAACTGGTCAAGCACTGCATGGACAACCATCGTAACGACCCCAATAAAGTGGTGAGACACCGTCGCACTGCAGTCTCCCCATCAAGACTGCTTGCTCGGCTCGCTTGCATTTTATGTTTTCAGCCCCAAAAGCAATCCAAAGAATCCTTGATTGACAGACAGACAGACAGACAGACAGGCAGACAGGCAGACAACAGAGATGATAGAATAGAATACAATAGAATAGAACTTTAGTAATCCCCAAGGGTGAATT
This sequence comes from Nelusetta ayraudi, assembly GCF_046127955.1. Lineage (NCBI taxonomy): Eukaryota > Metazoa > Chordata > Actinopteri > Tetraodontiformes > Monacanthidae > Nelusetta > Nelusetta ayraudi. Next base: position 256,363 of record NW_027466284.1, read on the forward strand.
CAAACTTTTACAGCAGCGTGATTATAAAAATAAAAGCACTAAACATTCAACAGTAAATACATAATTGTAAGTACATAAATAGTACTGAGGGAATTTATGAAATGCTAGGACAAGTGTAGGACAAGTGTGTGCTCCGTGTGTGCTTAGTGTGTGTACTTTGGGGGGATGGAGGGTGATACTATATGTTATATAATATATTCACCCTCCTCCCCAGGCAGTGTGGAGGCCACACGCACCAGACTGCCTGCTCCATGTATTGGGTCTGTTGGCCAAGGTTAACATTTGCTTCACATCTGAAAGAAAAGTAATTCAGTCCAAGGTCGAGATGTGGAAGAGAGTGGGAGGATTTCTTCCTGACTCTTTCTGCCCCACTGCAGGTCAACCGTGGAAGTCACGCTGCCTGTTTTTGTGTCTGCCTGCTGCCACTGTTGTGGCTCCTTTACAAGATGGCTCGTGTTTTTGTCTCCCCGCCTCTCAGATGTTTTGTCTGAGGAAAAATAAAAAACAGCGAAAGCTTTTGTTGGAGGTTTCCTGTTTCCTGTTACCGGCCGACGTGTGTTTTCTAATGCGCTGCTTTAGTTTTCTCCAGAGACTTCCTGCTCTGCCCTAAAGTTCTGCACCGCTCCCTTGTTTACTTGCCATTATGTTGATTAGTCCCTGTTAATTAGCTGCTTCAGTCTGTTGCGTTCTGGGGAGTCTCTGAAAAATCATAAAATCGAGTTTCCTTTGTGATATCTTTTTGTTCCTTTAGGCAAAGAAAAACTACACAACTGCGAACTGACTGCTTGAACTTGTGCTTTGTTGATTCTTTGGGCCACACTGCTGAGGAAAGTGGCAATAATGGGATGATGGGGACCTTCTGGCCTCCTGCGACCTCTGCCCTCATTAGCAGAGACGCCCTGGCCTGAAGTTCACTTCTCACCGACATTGTCGTGAATACTGTTGGCTGTTTTATTGAAGGGAAAGGTTGGATGAGAATGGACCTGAAAGCCTGATTGTTGCTGGTGACCCAGTTTGGATGCAGGCCAATAAACAGCGTGTACAGTATGCGGTTGAGCAGCCATCTCGCCTGAGAAGACTCTGCTTGGTGTTGCTGCTTCTCTTCACGCAATGTCTTCTAAAACTGAACTGCAGGTGCTGCAGATGTTTCAGATGTTGAGTAGCAGCCATGTCTTGACTGCAGCTCCTGTGTTGGCCTGCAGGTGTGTCCAGTGTGTGCAGCTATGCCATGGGGAGACCCCAACTACAAGAGCTCCAACTTCCTCCAGCATCTCCTCCACAGACACAAGTTTTCCTACGACACCTTCGTTGTGAGTCCAGGCCTGTTGTCTTTTTCACAGTTATTACAGTTGATCCACATGGGGGGAGCGACACCCGTGCCCTCACCACTGCGGCTCAAGATGGTCTACTGGGTTGCCTGTCCAGGAACTTCTCACGGGAATGCACCTTGTTCTCTGGACAACACGTGCCAGCCAACACCAGTTCCTCTTCCACGTTTATAGAATGGGTGGATGGACGGATGGATGGATAGATGGATGGGTGGGTGGGTGGATAGATGGGTGGGTGGATGGACGGATGGATGGATGATGGATGGACGGTTGGATGGATGAATGGGTGGATGGATGGATGGGTGGGTGGATGGGTGGGTGGATGGATGGGTGGATGGATGGATGGGTGGGTGGATGGATGGGAGGATGGATGGGTGGATGGATGGGAGGATGGATGGGTGGATGGATGGGTGGGTGGATGGATGGGTGGGTGGATGGATGGGAGGATGGATGGGTGGATGGATGGGAGGATGGATGGGTGGGTGGATGGATGGGAGGATGGATGGATGGGTGGATGGGTGGGTGGATGGATGGGTGGATGATAGATGGATGGACAGTTGGATGGATGGATGGGTGGATGGTAGATGGGTGGGTGGATGGGAGGATGGATGGGTGGATGGATGGGAGGATGGATGGATGGGTGGATGGATGGATGGACAGTTGGATGGGTGGATGGTAGATGGGTGGATGGATGGGTGGGGATGGATGGATGATGGATGGATGGGTGGATGGATGATGGATAGATGGATGGATGGATGGACAGTTGGATGGATGGATGGGTGGATGGTAGATGGGTGGGTGTAGGCCAGACCACCACAGTCATCCAGTCCTGGATGCTAAATGTTTCCATTGTGTTTTTAATGAAGTTGTAATTTAGTTTTTTTCCAAACCTTTCTTTGCGTCTTGGCAGGACTACAGCATTGACGAAGAGGCGGCCCTGCAGGCGGCTCTGGCTCTGTCGCTGGCTGAGAACTGAGCCAGCGCCGCCGCCACCACCACCACCACCACCACCACCATCTCCTCTTCTCAAACTCCACCAGCACTGACTGCTGCTGCTGCTGCTGCTGCTGCTCCGTCAGTCTGCAGGATGGCCTCGCCACCGTCGGGTCCCACTCAACTCTCACTGCTGCTGCTTCTCACGCTCCTGCTGCGCCGCTCATTCTTTCAGCTCTGGTGGAAAACGATAGGAGGTGGAGGAGAAGGAGGAGGAGGAGGAGGAGGAGCAGCTCTCACCTCCACGTCCTGTCTGCCGTGTGGACGGATGCAGTTTGAAGGGCTACCTCCACCTGATGTTTGAAATATTCCGGAGCCTGTTCCACTTTAGTCCTGAAGCTGTGACTGACTGGAGCTGGATCAGCGTTGACTCTCTGATCAGCGTTAACTCTCTGATCAGCGTTAACTCTGACACACGCAGGCTCACAGAAAGGAGATTTTTTTTCTGTCTTTTTTTTTTGTTTTCTTCCTGCAGACTGGCCGGATTTATCCACTGCATCTCATTGGCCAGCGCTCGATCGACCGACTGACCTAACATTGCAACTGAAACGCAGCTCCTGGGTCAGTTCGTAGTGACTTTGTATTGCACATATCACACGATAGCCGCGTGCTAAGTGGAGTCATGGAGTCAACGGGGCTCACTGGGTTGTGTTCAGGGTGCAGTCTGCCATCAGGTTGAGCTGGCCTCAACTCTTCTCACTTTTTAAGTCACTTTCCAACACGGCACGTCTCCCCCCTGTGCCACTGTGTCACTGTCACTGTGTCACTGTGTCACTGTCTCATGTAAATACGTGAAGAAAAAGGCTTTTCCTCTTCAAGATGTCCTGTAAAGTTTCCACAGCATGTTACTGAAGACCAGCTCCATGAGTGACCCGTCGCTAGCGGCCTCCCTGGCCTGCAGGAGAGCTCCAGCAACACTCAGTGTGTGTGTGTGTGTGTGTGTGTGTGTGTGTGTCAGCCCTGCGATAATGTAGCTGAGCACCTGTGTGTGTGTGTGTGTTGCGTGGCCAGTTTGCTGGTCCAGAGCAGCGACAGCCTCCTGCTCAGCTGGCTGTGAGCTGCTGCTGGCCTGCAATAATCCCCTCATCAACATCTTGGTCAGGAGGCTAATGGCTACTGTTCCCCGCAGCATTATTATTATTATTGTTGTTGTTATTATTATTATTATTGTTGTTATGCACAACCAAGGCTCATTAGCTCGCTAATTTGTTGACCTGGGTTGCGTGTGTGCGTTCTAACGACTCTCCTGTGCTGCTGCTCCCTCTTGAAGTCCCACTGAGACTCCAGTGGATGCAGATCAGGTTGAATCTGAAAGAGCCAGAAGGTGGCGCCCCGACAGACGCTTGGCTTTTTTCTTTCTTTTGTTCTACTATAGTTGAAGCTTTGTGAGTGCAGTGTTGCGTAGTTAAGAGTTGTGTGTTACTATTTAATCACGTGAGGTATAAATACAATGCTGCAAAGATTACATTGTACTAGAAGCAATATATTAGTCTACCGAGAGTTTACTCTGCGGTCTCCTTTTAGGTTCACTTGATTACTTTTGCATTTCAACACCTTTCATTTTTCTATGCACTCTGAAATAAACTTTTTGAAATTGAGAAGCAGATGCATGTTTTTAAGATGCACATTTTTCACAAGTTTCCTCTCAGCAGCAGCAGCAGCAGCAAAACTGTAATTTCTGTTTTTTTTTGTGGCGTCTGTAGTTTAAAGACGTGGTGCAGGCAACAGCTCCCCCTGCTGGACGTTCATACGACCTCCACCTTGTCACTGGTCAAGCTCACCTCCAGTTTCCTCTGTGGGGTATTAAACTACTGAGACTAAATTTAAACACCTGATGGTTGATTCTTCATCTTTACTGCTGTTCAGTTTGGCTCACGTTCACACAGTCCAGGAAAAACCAGGTCTGTGTTTGCGGACTGAATGTTTGATGCTCAGCTGCTTTGTCGTCGCCCGAGAAAACCAACTGGATGGAAAAAGATGAAACTGCACCGATGAAGCAACTCATCATTTCTACCCACCAGAACTCTTCACTACCCACCAGAACTCTTCACTGGCATTGCTCAAGCAAAGGCCGATGTTCCAAACTTGACTCCAGTCGGCTTTGAAAGACCCGAGAGTTGAAGAGTTGTGGACGGAGGTCTCCAGCTCATCCAGATGTTGTCTGCTGCTTCACCTTCTGCTTCACCTTCTGCTCCCAGCAAGATTTTTTGTGAGTCGTCTCGACTTTGAAGAGCTCTATTTTTGGAGGATGAATTCTCTGTCTGAAAAAACACTTTGTTGCAATACTTGAATCATTGACGTTCCTCCACCACACACGCACGCCAGACGTGAGAGATGGTGATGTCTTTTGTATGTTAACAATAGCAGTCGGTCCTCTAGGCATGCAGAGCCATATGAAACACCACACACACACACACACAGTGAGATGATGCTTTCTGCGAGGCCGAAGATGAACTGAGGGACTCAGCAGTTGCGTTTCGATCCACCAAACTCGCATTTGTATAATAAATCATTGAAGATCCTGTACATTACGTCTGGCCTTCAGAATCTGTCTTTTGCTGATGTACCATTTGTATTGTCTGTGTGACAATAAAGTCTTTGGCGACTGAGTGAAGCTGCAGTGTGTAGTCGGTAGCCCCCTAGAGGTTGTGGGGTGGAACTTCCTGAACATCGCTGGTCAGGAGGATCCTGCTGCTGCTGCTGCTGCTGCTCAGATTTCAATGAGGACCAACACGTAACTTGTGGACAAAGTGAAAATGCAGCGTTTCCAAAGTGACTTTTTGGGGGTGACTTTGTGGTGGAGTGATGTCAGCAGCACAGCGCCGGCAAACCTTCAGTCTTCCTCACGGCAACACACTGAACCTTTCCTGTCAGAGAGAGGAGCGTCGTCCACCGTCTGTCCTCTTCTGTTGTGTTTTCTGTGCTTGAACTGAATGCGGTTGACGGGGAAACGCCTTCACGCAACGCTGCCATGCAGGCCAAGCAGGTGACAGGCAGGTGGCCAGGGTCCGCGAGGAGGTGTTGGAACGCCACCGATGTTCAAAGAGGGAAGCGGTCAGAGGAGAGAATTCCCACTGACGGAGAGGTGTTGCTGTGTCGGGACGCAACAATCCGTCAACATTCACTGGGAACTGACACATTCCTTTTGGATTGTCGTCTACTTCCTTTCCAGAAGCGCATGTATACATGCAGTACACACTGTGTAACCTAGACTGCTGTTTTCTCATGCCAGTACTTCTCTTGTGTAAACTGTTTGTCGTTCTCAAACACATAAAAATGGAAATCCGTCACATTAATGGAAGCTGTTTTTCTTTTGAGCCGCCTTCATTCAACACCGACACTGACCACTGCCTTCTGTCTGCTTGATTGTTTTACACTCATGTTACCATACATATCTGTTAGAAATGTGTGTGTGGTTGCTGCCTAGCCTAGCCTAGCCTAGCCTAGCCTAGCCTAGCCGCAGTGGTTATTGTCTGTTTCTGTGTCATCTGCTTCCTTGGTGTGTTTAACCTAGCCTAGCCTAGCCTAGCCTAGCCGCAGTGGTTATTGTCTGTTTCTGTGTCATCTGCTTCCTTGTTGTGTTTAACCTAGCCTAGCCTAGCCTAGCCGCAGTGGTTATTGTCTGTTTCTGTGTCATCTGCTTCCTTGGTGTGTTTAACCTAGCCTAGCCTAGCCTAGCCGCAGTGGTTATTGTCTGTTTCTGTGTCATCTGCTTCCTTGGTGTGTTTAGCCTAGCCTAGCCTAGCCTAGCCGCAGTGGTTATTATCTGTTTCTGTGTCATCTGCTTCCTTGGTGTGTTTAACCTAGCCTAGCCTAGCCGCAGTGGTTATTGTCTGTTTCTGTGTCATCTGCTTCCTTGGTGTGTTTAACCTAGCCTAGCCTAGCCTAGCCTAGCCGCAGTGGTTATTGTCTGTTTCTGTGTCATCTGCTTCCTTGTTGTGTTTAACCTAGCCTAGCCTAGCCTAGCCTAGCTGCAGTGGTTATCGTCTGTTTCTGTGTCATCTGCTTCCTTGGTGTGTTTAACCTAGCCTAGCCTAGCCTAGCCTAGCCTAGCCGCAGTGGTTATTGTCTGTTTCTGTGTCATCTGCTTCCTTGGTGTGTTTAACCTAGCCTAGCCTAGCCTAGCCTAGCCTAGCCGCAGTGGTTATCGTCTGTTTCTGTGTCATCTGCTTCCTTGTTGTGTTTAACCTAGCCTAACCTAGCCTAGCCTAGCCTAGCCTAGCCTAGCCGCAGTGGTTATTGTCTGTTTCTGTGTCATCTGCTTCCTTGGTGTGTTTAACCTAGCCTAACCTAGCCTAGCCTAGCCTAGCCTAGCCTAGCCGCAGTGGTTATTGTCTGTTTCTGTGTCATCTGCTTCCTTGGTGTGTTTAACCTAGCCTAGCCTAGCCTAGCCTAGCCGCAGTGGTTATTGTCTGTTTCCTTGGTGTGTTTAATGGTCAGCTGACCACTCAGCTCCAGGAAGTCTTCTTGCTCTTGAATGACACTGAAGACAACACCTTTTTTCCCCTCAACACTTTGGATGTAACCAGAGTGGAAAGCAATAGATAGCAACACGTACTCTCACAAATACATGTTAATATTAAAGAGGTGCACGGCCGCCCGAGCACTAAACTATGCTACGCAGTGCCAACACTGTCTCTGGAATGTCTGAAAATCAGCCAATTTGTATTGTCAGTGGAAGCAACATCGATGGAGTGATGCTTCATTTATTCTGTTCTACCTCTAGATGGCACTAAGTTCTACAAAGTGAACCTTTAACGTTCTTTCGGCTCTTCCACGTCTAATTTTACCGCAGCAACTGTCTGTGGAAAGTACCAGCTGATCTGATCGCCATTAAGTCTAAAAATTCTCCCACTAATCAAGTCCGCAGTCACATGGTGCTTTTTTTCTCTGTCTTGGCCTTACATTGGGAGCCTAATTATAGGTCTCATATCTGGACAGCGGCTAATTCCGGCAACGCTGTATTGTATTACTGACACACCATGAGGAGCAGAGCTGCTTCCATTCCCAATATAACATCTTTCCATGTATTTTTAGGCCTGCTGGGAGTCAGAATAGCATCCGTGTGTTGTGAAAGTGAAGCTGGCTGGCTGCTTGGGAATATGAAGAACTTGTTCCACAGCCGCAGGCTCCTCCTCCTCCTCCCCATGCCGTTCCAATACGTCAGAGCAAAGCCATTCTGCCTGACAAACAACAGGTGTTCACATCAAGCTCAGTGTACAGGTGCAGGGCAAAGCAAGGGGATTCCTGCATCATCCTCATCATCATCATCATCATCATCCTCAGTATTTTGTATTCCTCCCCCATGCAGACGGTCTAATTGCATCCTTAGACAGATGCATTTCAACCATCAGATGACACTCAATGGACTTGATAGAGTGAGCTGATCTGGTCATACAATGCACTTTTTCTCTGACCTTTCTTCTCTCACAGTATCTCAGGCCTCGTCGCGCCGTTCACTCATGAGGTGTGATGAATAGCCCGGCTCCAAAGTAGTAGCCAGAACCGCACTTCACCATCACGACTCGTTGACTTTGAGGTTTGACCTCAAGCTGTGCTCTGGATTCCCTCCGTGGAGGTCCGTGGAGGATGGAGCTGACTGACTGCTTGCCACAGGCACAGCACCGGTGGTTAAGAACCAGTGATGGAGATGTTGAATTCATTTTTCTTTTTAACATTTCACATTTCCCAAGACACTTTTTCGATTTTGATGAGTGGATTTCCCAGTAATGCAGCCCAAAGGAACTCTTAATAAGGAGCACGTTGTCTTTATTTTGGTAGGCAGGCTAAATGTAAACAGGAAATGGAATTTTTTTGGCAGTTTTAATACAAAAGTGTCGAATGAATCAAGGTTGTAACGTCTAGAAGTTATCATCACCTAGAAAAAGAAAAGCTCTACACATGATGCAAGATATAAAAAAAAAAACAAAACAACCAAACAAAACAACGCAACGAGCTCAACAATCACCATCACACCTGCTGGACGGTCGGAGGAATCGCTGATCGATTCATCAAGCATCGCCTCCAAATTGAATCCAGGCTCCCTGGACACAGTCACGGAAAAAAAAACACGCTTGTTGCGGTGGCGGCAGTGCTGCCATTGGACGGCCGGGCACAAATAACACGAGCAGTGCGCGACGGATGGATTGTCGCTCCCGTGTCTGCTCTGCAAACTGGCCTCCGAGTCTGCTGAGGAACTCCCTGAACTCAGGCGTCCATGCACGTCGTCTCGTATAGCAACACGGCAGGTGGAGGTCGGAGGAGAACAGCACAGCGGCGTGTGTGTTAATACCAGGCGTAAATACAAATGCGGTGACCTTGTTGCAATCTGATCCCATTAAAACAAACACAGTTCAACGGCGGGAGTGCAGGACGCACGACAGAGGCGCTTCTTCGAGGCGGAGGAGGCTCGACTGACGTGCTCGACGCTTCCACCGTCTGCCAGCGCAGCGACGGGCAGCGCGAGGACAACGAGTAGAAGATCCACGTTCCCGCTGAGACTCAGAGTCTCAGTCGGCGCAGTTCCAGAGAGCCTCAGGAGGAGCCGTGGGCTCCAGCAGGCCGTCAGGACAGTGGACAGCCCGCCTCCTGATGCTTGGCTAGTAAAGAGATCCTGGAGAAGGTCTTCAGGCAGCACGCACACTGGTACTTCTTCATTTCAGAGTGGGTTTGGAGGTGAGCGCGGAGGTTGGACCTGTCTGCGAAGGCCCGGTTGCAGTGGAGGCAGGAGAAGGGTTTCTCTCCTGCGGAGGAGACACATTGACAGCATCACAATCAGTCCTGAGAAACACACACACACACACACACACACACACGCTGCACCCTGGGACACTGTGTTCCACATCCTGTTCCACACTGACGGGCTTTGAACGTCTCCCTTCAAGGACGCTGCTGTGAAGGCCGCGTCCTGTGTGTGTGTGTGTGTGTGTGTGTGTGTGTGTGTGTGCGTCTACGTCTACTGACCAGTGTGGGTGCGTATGTGTCCCTGCAGCAGCCAGGGCCTGGAGAAGGCCTTGCCACACAGGCTGCACACACAGGGCAGCGTGTGCGTCCTGATGTGCATCTTGAGCGCCCCCAGGCTGACGTACTCCTTCTCGCAGTACTTGCAGCTGAAGTACTTCTTGCTGCTCCACTCACACTGGAAGGCCTTGTGCTTGGCCAGGCCAAAGACGCTCAAGTGCTCATTGTGACAGTCCAGACACTCCAAGCCGCCGCCCCCGCCGCCGCCGGCGCCACCACCAGGAAGAATAGCTGGAAAAAGAGCGACGAGCGGCAGAGCTGGAGGCGGGAGGCCCTCCCTGCTGCTGCCGCTGCTGCTGCTGCTGTGCTCCTCCGGGACACACTGGGTGTTGCACCTGGTGCCGGGGCAGGGTTCGCTGCTTCCACAAGCTTCTGCAGCGTAAGCCTCTGACCGGTGGCCTAACAGGGAGAGGGTGGACAGAGAAGACTCTGGTGGAGGCTGGTGCTGGGAGGAGGTTGTGGAGGAGGAGGAGGAGGAGGAGGCCGCCGAGGGAGACCGGGCTGACGGCTGTGGAATCGGCTCTGGATGTTGATGTTGATGACGGGGAATGTCACTGTGCAGCAGCGAGTCTTCACCACCGTCCCAGGAGGGGGTGGGGGGGGGGGGGGCGGTGGGTGGATGGGGGGGAGATAAAGAAGAAGAAGGAGAAGAAGGAGAAGAAGAAGTGCATTAGAAAGGATCTCATCACCTCACCTCTGCTTCATCAATCGGACTTCATGTGCTGCACTTGCTGTAGAGCTTCGCGATCGATGATGCAGACATCACGCTGACGGCTGCTGGTACAGCAACAGAGGGCGTTCAACACAGAGTTCCTATCTCTGGTCCCTCAGTGGTCCCTGGCCCTCGGGAGTCAGTCACCAAAGTGGACCAGCAACGTACGGGCAAACGTGCATCATCTGATACCATCTCCTGAACTGTCGTCTCTCATGGCCTGGGAGCTCGGCCGTCCCCACCAGTGATCAACAGTAGAGGCTCCACAAACCAACACGCTGATCCTCCAACTGTCAGCGCAACAGATTCCTTCTTCTGCAGATATATTCTGAACAGCTGTTGAACACCACGGTCACTAGCGCCACCTGAAGGCTCCCAGAACTCTTCTTGCCTATGGGATGGCTCATCTGCGTTTCACAGAAGTTTGTCCACCTGAGATGTACACATTCCTAGGAACGTGGCTCCAATCACCATTCTGATGGTAATAGGAATTCCCCGGAGGCTGTGGGAATGGGGGAATGGGAATGGGAGGAGGGAAGCTGAAGCTCACTTTAAGTTGCTGTATTGGAGCAAACACAACAGTTGGGGAAGGGATTTGTCAGGAGGAGCCTGTGGGGCCGCCACTATAGGCTCTCCAGGCTGCTTAATGGGGCCCTTCTGTCCTCTCAAGGACCGCGGGACAACGCCGCCACCCTTTGGGGAGGGATTTTGCACCTGCTAAACACAAAACTCAATTCAAACAATTGGCCCCTCCCCTTTAGCGTGGCATCGTTCTCCCGTTGGCCGCTCAGCACTTAAAATAAATGTGCTAAACTCTAAAAATGTGGCCCACTTGAAACCTTTGATTCTCTTTCTGACAAACTTTACTGCTTCACTTATGTGAGTAACACCATCAGCTCTCATGAACATTTACAAGCGTTAAAAATCAACAGGGTTTCAACACTCTCATGACTCACTACTGCTTGTGGAATGCAGTATTTACATCTTGATTTATTCATCTCTTCTTCTTCTTCTTCTCCTTCTTCTTCTTCTTCTACTGTATCTTCAATTGAATACATATACACCAACCAGTGTGATGGGACTAATGACATGAAATCCAAAGCGGTGTGGACTGCGTATTAAAATCTCCACGTGCTCCTCTCTTGAGGCCCGTGATGTAAGCTGACGTCCTCTTACCTTCAGTCTTTGACCTTTGCCTCCAATAGTCTGGCCTGCTGCTGCTGCTGCTGCTGCTGCTGCTGCTGCCGTGATGTTTCTTCACCAGGAAGGACCGCGGCATGCTTGCAACCCTCTCCGCTGGAAATGGTTGTGAGTGGCAGCGGTGGCGGCGGTGGTGGTGGTGGTCTCTGGCCAACAGTTCCCAGCAGCAGCTGCGGGTGTGCGGGGGTCTGCTGCTGGAATAAGAGCGGCGGCGGTGGACAGCTGAGGGTCTATGTGCCCGTGGCCCCGGGCATTCTCCTGCTCACCAGCACCAGTCAGGTGTGAGCCAAGGCTCCAGCAGGAGGGAATTTCCACAGATACCAGGGCCCGACCAATTCCAGTGAAAGGACAAGTGCACGGGGCGGGCTCTGGCTGTCAATCAGCACGCCAGCCAACAAAACACATGTGTGAATGGTGATGGCGCTCACTATAGAGCCGCAGAGGCACTTTAAAGTGGCGGAGCGGGGGGCTCCCGGTGCTCACACACAGGCTGGGGGCTGGGGGGGCTGGGGGGGAGAGTGGGGGGGTTCCCACCTCACCCCATCCTCACTCCACAAGAACACAAACCCCCTCTGGCTTGGAATCTCCCCCCAAAGCCTTCAGAGTGGCAGCAGTTTACACAGCAGTCAAGGGAAACAGGGTCCCTGTGGCGGAGATCTAAAAAATAAAAAAACATCAGATTTTTTTTTTTTACTTCTGCTCGAGTTTTTTTTTGGGCCAAAACACTGCCTTCTAAAACATGGTTAATTGAAGTCGGATTTCAATTTATTTTAACACCTTTATATGGACAAAGTTATCGAGCGGGTGATTTTGTGTTACGATGACAGGATTCAGGAACCTGTACTGTTTTAAAAGTGGAGGCAAAATAAGCTGAAGCTCCGAGCTTCAATCAAAAAAAGGGCCAAAGGAAAAAAAATATCAACGACTGGTAAGAAGCTAAAGAGAGGAAGGATGACTGTTGAATGGACCCTGCGTATGTTGGGGATCCCTAACTTTACCGTTTATATCCTACGTCACCAACTGAACCTGTCATCAATATTTATTGAAGATCTCAACACACAAACACAGCTAGCGCACAGTCAGAACACATCATGAACATTAACAGCAACAGCACATTTCAAGTCCCATCAGAAAAACAAACAAACAAACAAACAAACGCAAAAAAATAAGAGCGAAAAGTCAAAAGTCAAACGCGCAGCAAACTCTCGTCTCTTTATTCAACGGAGGTCCACCAACGGCAGGTCAGCAAGGCGCGCGTGCAGGAGCATCAGGCCCTGGTGTTCTTGTGGATGTTACACGGAGCGCGGGCGCCCTCTTTTGGTGGCGGTGTGGATGTGTTGCCTCTCGCTGACAGTCCTCCGGGATGAGCCAGTGTGCTAAGTCTCGAGCATCTTGCACTCATACTTCATTTTCGAGGCATGGTAAGAAAATAAAATACAATACATTTTCCACTGGACAAACTGCCTCTGCTGTGGTATGAAGCAGATGTTGGGTGTCTGGCTCAAAGTCTCCCTCAGTAGTGTGCTGTGCAGGAGGTCTTGTTCAGAACTCACAGGCTCCTCCCCTGCCCTCCCAGCCCGGCCTGGGCGTGGCGGCCACCTTGTACTTGACGGGCTGCAGCACCACTCCGAACTTGCCCTCCAGACTGGGCAGAAGAGCGTGCGGTGGGACGGAGAGGCTGAAGCGCTGCAGGATCCAGGACAGGACCAGGAAGAGCTCCATCTTGGCCAGAGCTTCACCCAGACACACCCGAGGTCCCGCGCCGAAGGGCAGGTAGCTGGACGACGGGGTGATGACGGCGGTGCCTTCGCTGTTGAGGAAGCGGCCTGAACACAGAGAAAGGGTCACAGTTGCAACTGGTCAAAGCAGTAAAAGTGCAGTGCACAGCTGCTGCAGGACCACATCAGCACAACAGGAAATAAGCAGGTTATGATAATAAATCAAAATCACAGCTTCAGTCAGGGTCTGATTGACAACGACGTGACTATCAGAGAGATTGAAGATCCAAAGCCCGTTGATTAGAGAGACGGAACTCACTCCAAACCACTGGCTCAGAGTTTGGAGGGAGCAGAATTTCAGAGCTGCTCACCCGGGTCGAAGGTCTCCGGGTTCCTCCATTCTTCCTCATCGTGGTGCAGAGACCACAGGTTGATGACGACTCGAGTTCCTTTCCTCACTCTGAACTCCCCAATGCTGGAAAGACTCAGACACGTGACCAGGTCAGATGTGTGCCACCACACCCTGACGATGAAGCTCCAGCAGCAGAACAGTGCTTTTCAACCACTGCACTGTGGGGGTTCTGATGTGAAAACAGTTCCGTGGCTGAAGAAAGGTGGAAGGACGCTGCAGTGGAGCAGCAGTGGCTGATGGGAAGTGCAGTGTGTGTACCTGGTGTCACTCAGGGCCACGTGTGGGATGAAGAGAGGAGCCACGGGTCGGATCCGCAGCACCTCCCTGATGGTGGCCTCCAGGTAGGGCAGCCTGCCTCTGTCGCTGAGGTGTGGAGGCCGGTCCAGACCCACCTGCCGGTCCAGCTCCTCCTGGATCCTCCTCTGAACCTGAACAACACACAGGAACCCTCTGGACCCTCTGAGAAGGCTTGATTGCCAGAACACATCAGAGCTTTTCTTGGTTTTGAACGGCACCGAAGCGCTACAATAAAGACTCTTGAACTTTTCTGTGCCTTGGAGGTTCTGCTGGTGCTGCTTCTTCTTGTCTTTTCCTCAGCCACAGAGCACCTCTTTGGATGGGTGCCCCTGGGAGCGCATGCTGGACTGCTCCTGAGTCCAGCATGTGCTCCAATATTGGCTTTTCTTTCAATACACATATACAGTGGACACTGAGCACGCTAAAATAAAACAGAACCAGGTTGGCCAGTATTCCATGTGATGTGTGACACCAATCATGCAAATGTGAGTGGGAACACCAGAGGACGCTCCTATTTCTCCATCAAGGGGAGCCCTACCTGGGGGTGATGGATGAGGAACGTGATGGCCCACTTGAGGACCGTGGTGGTGGTCTCCACGCCGGCTCCGAAGATGTCCCCCACAGTCATGAGGACGTGGTCGTCACTCAGGCCCACCGACTCTGCTCCCACCTCCGCTGAGTCGTTGTTGTTGTCGGAGCTGCGCTTGGCCCTCAGCAGCGCATCCAGCAGATCTCTCTGCACGTGCTCACTGTAGTCTGTCTGGTGGGAGGCCACACACACACACACACACACACACACACACACACACACACACACACACACACACACACACACAGAGAGGACAAAAAGAATATCAAATGATATGATTGAAATCATTAGAATCAGACAAACAGGACAACAACAAACGCTACAACACTGAGCTGCTACACCAAGGTCAACGCTATCATTGATGGAATCTGGCTCACGACTTCTGAGGAGAGAAAATGACACCATCTGGAAATGTTCTAGCAAGTCTCACCAACACAAGAAGAGAGACGGGCGTGAGACAGAATGATGGTGTCGTGGAAGATGAATTAGATGACATCCTCGACTCAGACTCGCTTGAGTCTCGAGAAGATGGACTCTGGTTCCAAACAGGACAGAATGAGAGCGTCGTGGTGGTGTGCGAGCCTACCTTGTGTTGCTCATATTGCATCTGGAGAAGCTCGTCCCTGAGCGAGACGCACTGCTTCAGAAGACGCAGGTCTGCGTTTGGAAAAATCTGCAACAAAGACACCGGCACTGTGGCTCTCTTACAGGAGTCGAACCTCACTATCACAGTTATGTTTTAAGGCAAGAAGTGAGTTATTTAAAAGAAAAAGGAAGAAGTGATTAAAAACAAAGAAAGAGCAGAGAGGGGTTTGTGTGGGAAGCAGCTCGTCACGTCCACCTGCAACCAGGGGAAGATGTCCACCAAGCTGTCCTTGGCCACAGTGTCCACGATGCCCTGGCTGTACCGCAGCATCGACTCAAACTCAGCGTTCCCCCGACTGTAGGACGAGCTGAAGCACAGCGAGCAGATGACGTTGGTGACGGCCCGGGTGAGCTCGGGAGACAGATCCAGGGCCAGTCCGGCGGCCGAGGCCTCAGACAGGAGGCAGCACAGAGACCGAGCTTCTGCACAGACTGGAGACAGGACGAGCCGTTAGTCCACCCAGCAGGTACCGCTCAGCCACTGAGCCTGGGCCAAGCGACACCAGAGTGCAGCTTGACACTGCTCCACACTGTTCCACACTGTTCCACACGGTTCCACAGACTGAAATCCAAGAACACACGCAAAATATTGAGGCAAAAATGATCTTTAAGTTGCCTGTTATTCAAAAGCGATGTAATAATCACATCAGCCATTTGACCGACACCTTCACGATGGTCTGGAGGTCAGAAAGTGATACATATGATACAATAGTTGGAGATTATATTGAACATGTCACACAGATTGTATCATTTGTTTGTCACCTGAAGACATTAGACAAGCTTACGCTGTTGCTCGATACAGAACTATGCCAACCTCCAGGATCAGGTGTGAACGCGTGTGTTGCACTCACTGATCTTCTCGATGGACGCAGAGCCCTCTCCAAACATACGCAAGGCACCGTGGACCACTTTCCTGTGGAACCTCCAGGTGGCGCTGTAGTCCCCAAAAGCAATGTCCTTGCCATCTCGAGTCAGGAGGTCTGTGGTCACCTTCAAATGGAGGAGGAAGGAAAGATGAGTGAGCGCTGCTGCCAGGAGGAGGCGGAAGGTTCTGGACGGGGTTACCCACAGTCCTGGGCCGGCCTGCAAACACCTTCCCCTTCCTCAGCAGCACCTCCCTGGCGTGAGCGTGGTGGTTGACCACGATGACGCGGTGGGAGCCCATCATCAGGGAGTACGTCTGTCCATATTTGCCCTGCAGCGCTTTGAAGAGCACATGGGGAGGGTTGGAGCTCCACAGACTGAGCATGCTGCCAATCAGGGGCAGCGCAGGCAGCCGGGGGGGCTCCTTCCGTCCAGGCTCCTTCAACATCAGCTGCAGCACCAGCAGAAGCAGACCTATGAACAGGAAGACACCCAGAGACAGGAGCCAGTCCATGTCGCCACGCGGTGGAGGTCCCTGCGGAGCGCCAGAGGAGGAGGAGGAGGAGGAGGAGGAGGAGGAGGAGGTGGTGGTGGAGGAGGAGGATCCAGATGGACTTCAGGGCCGAGCTTTTATAGGACTTCATCAATGTCGAGTCCTTGACTGGGCTGGGCTGTCTCAGGCTTCCAGCAGCAGCACACTGGCAACAAGGGCTCACTTTGCACCTTTGTAACAAGCCACTTTCAATCAAAGTAACCCCCCCCCCCAGCTACAAGATCACGGACATTTAGCAACCTAGCGGGAAATATAATATAACAACTGCAAGGACATAGAAGTGGATTGGTTAAAGTTACTTGCTTAGTTATTAATGTGTAGAAAAAACATTTTTAAAGTCTGAATATGTTTTTGTCAGCCTTTTGTTTTTTCTCTGGACTATAACTATATAATATAAGTTTATATACTTAGAAATGCATTTAAGTGTCATTGAATTTTAAAATTAACATTTGAGCCATCAAAGTAATTTATTTAATCGTGCAGTCACAGGAAACAGTTGTGGACACAAAACCCAAGCCAAAATAAAAATAAGTCAAAAACAAACGAACAAAGCAAAAAAAACAACAACAAAAAACAACAATAAATATACATAGATAAGTCGAAAACAAAACGACACATTCAACACTCGCGCTTTCTCATCCTGCGACTGGTTTGGCCCTCTCCGCGCCCCGTCACTGATGAAAACAAAGCAGAAAATGGCGTCCGCAGAACCGCAGCCTCGGTTCGGCCAGTCCGTCAAAGGTCTGTTATCGGACCGAGTGGGCTCGTGCAGCGGGGACGTGATCGCCCTGACCCGCCAGGTGTTGAAGGGATCCCGCAGTCAGGAGGTAAAAAAAGTTTTCACTTGGTTTGCCATCTGTCGTGTCAGGTCATCTTCAGCACAGTGAAGCGCTCAGAACGCCACTGCATCATCCGGGTCCCGGGAGTTGTTTGTTGTGTTTATTTGATCCTCATCAGCTGATCTATCAGATAAAAAAAAAACACCCACTAATGTGGCGGAATGATCCAAAAATAAAGCGTCCACCGAAGCCCTGAGTCGCCATTGTGTCGCTTGTGTTTCCCAGCTGCTGGGCCAAGCAGCCAGGAACATGGTGATCCAGGAAGACGCCATCCTGCACTCGGAGGATGTAAGTTTTCCCCAGCAGTGACCACCATGACGAGTGAAGTCCAGTCTGACAGTCAGTCCTGAAGGTCTTGTCTGCTCCCACTGTCCTTGAACTCATCACCATAGCCTCCTCTGTCTTCCAGAGTCTGAGGAAAATGTCCATCATCACCACGCATCTGCAGTACCAGTAAGTACTCGTGTAGTACCAGGTACTGACCCAACTCTTTCTATTGAAGTCAACTAATCTCTCTGTCTGTCTGTCTGTCTGTCTGTCTCTCTGTCTGTCTGTCCTCTGTCCGTGTGTGTGTGTGTGTGTAGGCAGGAGGCCATCCAGAAGAAGTAAGTGCAGGGAAAGACTCTAGCCTGTGTGTGTTCCTCAGCAAGCTGTGGTGCTAACGCAGAGCTCTGCCTGTCCTCCAGTGTGGAGCACTCCAAGAACCTGCAGGAGCAGCTGAGACACCTGCTGAAGTGACGGCCTGCAGACTCACAGACTCGCAGACTCACAAACTGCTGGACAGTGGAGTGGGCGGCAGCTCTCATCACACAATTCTCCTCTTTTTTTTTGTCTTTCAACCCAGGCTCTCAGTGTGTTAGTTTTTTTTTTGTATCGTCGCTGTTGTTTTGCCGTTGCTGTGTCAAATGTATATTCATTTATTAAAAACAGTTGACAGTTATAGCGTCGCTTTCATGATGGCAACAAAAATGAGTTGTTTCCAATCAAAAAAAAATAAAAATCCACCTGACGCCCAAACTTTTTGAACCCAAGCTGATTAATAAACCGCCTTTCTCAAAGCAAGCGTCCAGCCTCAAGTTGTTTCTGGATCCTTCTCGCTTGTGTAGTGCAGTGAAGCTGCTGCTCATGGTCACACTCACGGAGGGGTTTTTCATGTTGGCTCCCTCAGCAGTGCAACGGCCTCTGACGTGAGGTGAAACAGACACTTTGTGCCTGGAGATAAAGCAGTGAGGCTGCGGCGCTGAAGCCGAGCAGCTGCCTGCATGGTGAGCTCAGACCCGCCGCTTATCAGCAGCGTGAAGGCCAGCAGCTGCTCAGCCCTGACTGCGTCCCCGAGGCGCTGCTCCCGCTGGCTCGCCTTGGCTGCTTGCTTGTGCAACAAAGAGCGTTTTTTTTCCCCAGTGCAGGACACAGCTGCAGGTACTCTGAGTCTGACGGGGAAAGCTCTGGTGAAAGGGAGAATATCTGTGAACGCTGCAGAAGAGGGTTCAGGGTTGCACTTCCTGTGATGTGCAGACAGCAGTCCTCCCATCGCGGCTCTTCAACCACCAACCTTGGTGATGGAGAGCTCCTCCTCTCAGCCACTGAGCTGCCTGACCGCTCTTGGAAAACCCCCTGCTGGCGCTCTTATCTCTGGGAAGTCTTGGGTTCGAGGATCTTTCCGTGTGTAGTTGACAGGCAGGTTCAGGCACGGGTCTCCTCCCGCCGTCTTCGTGCGAGACGGGTCAAGTGTTTCATGTCCAGAGAAAAGTCAACTTGTTCATTTAACTTTAAATCAATTAGAATTTGAAAAGAAGGAAGGGGGGGGGGGGAGCTAGCTTGACAGCTAGCTCCACCCACTTACCTGGTGTTGATCTCAGTTGAAGGAAATTCCGGAAGATTGAAATGCTCGGAAATTCGACGGACGCAACGCAACGGACGCAAGGTTTAGTTGGTTTGGTTTTTGTTTGGTTTGATTTTGGTTTTGTTTGGTTGTTTGTTTGTTTGTTTGAGACCCCCCCCCCACACACACGCACACAGTGTTGTACCTCAGGTCCACGCTGGATTTGATCTTGCGACCTCCTGGCTGGGAGTCGGTGGTGTTCACCACTAGGCCGTCTTCAGCGCTGCAGGCCAAAGAAGTGAAGAAGGCCTCAGTGCTTCACACACAGACGCACAAACCACAAAACCACGACAAAAGATTCTCCAGCAACAATTCCTCTCATTGCACTTTGTAGTTATTTGTAGTTTCCTGGATTGCGTAATCCCAAAGAGTTCCGGGGACTTCAGGGATTTGCCAGTGCATGGTGTCAGACAGATGCAGTGCAGGAGTCAGCTGATGGCTCAGGGTGCAAGTGAACCGACTCTGACCCCTGAGGTTGGCGGTTCAAGTCTCACAGTGGGCACGGTTGCATTTTGAAGTGCAATGACAGGAAAGGAAGGATAAATGCGCCAGGAGACAAACCTCCGGCGTCACTTGACGGCTCAGTGTGCAAGAGAAGTGACTTGGAGTCCCGTGGTTGGTGGATCCAGTCTCGGGATGGCAAAGATCCTTTTTGAAGTTCAATGGCCCCAAAAGAGGGAAGATAAGGCTGCCAGTAGAGACGCTCCAAGAGGCAGCAGGTAGCTCTGGCTGTTAGAGCGCTGACTTTCAGTTGCTGTGGTCGCTGGTTCGAGTCCGACAACCGGCATCGCTGCATTTTAAAGTGCAATGCCAGAAAAGAAGGGTAAATGTAGCAGGAGACATCTCGTACCAGTCAGCTGATAGCTCAGTGTGTAAGAGAAGTGGGTGGGAACCCCCCCCCCCCAGGAGAGTGACGTGGGGGGGGGTTCGAATCCCGGTCGCTCCCAGGACCGCCGACACTGGCTGTCACTTATTTTGAGGCCTCTTGTTATTTATTTCCCTCCACGGTCATCAAAGTGTAGAGCCTGCTGGCTTCATTCCTCATCAACAGGCCTGCATTCACTCTGAACCCCCCCCCCCCCCGCTGGAGTCTCCACCTCTCAGCCTGTTGTCAACTCCCCGACTGCTCAGTTCAAAGCAAACCAGAGGCGTGCAGCTCCGTCCTCCACACACCAGCGCTTCCAGGTCCCTGCTTGGCCCGCAGTCTCAGAACCTTGAGTGCAGCTGATGTTCTGGTGTGACGACAGCTCACCGTCTTATCGGCAGCTTGATGTCTGCCGGCTTCCAGGTTCAGGGACGCGACTGCTGCTGTTGTGTTCTGCAGAGATTCACGGCCTTGAGGTCAACACCGTCGCTTCAGAGTGGAGGCGGGTGGAGGGTGGAGGGTGGAGGGTGTTATGTGTTATCTATTGGCACATTTGTACCATTTCAACAATTCACGAGACACCTCGCTCCTGGCGTATTCATCACGGTGTCACTGAGCTCACACATGCACATGCTTTCATCTTGCATTCTAGACTCTGTTTCTATTTTTTAATGCTGGAATTGGAAATGTTTCTTCATCAGGTGTCCGACTCCGTCGGAGTATCTCGCTAAGGTGATGCTAGGTGGCTAAAGTTGCGCCTGATTACATTAATGCTAGGCAATACTGAACACCAGGTGAAGACTGTTTTACCATTTGTGTAGGTATGTATATATATATATATATATATATAACCTGAAAGACTGAGAAGCTCCTTGGCTGACCTTGTATTTATTGATTTGTATTGCCCCTCTTATGAGGGTTAATTGATCGCTCTCTGAGGTTATTAATACTGTTTTGTTTTTTTTTGTTTTTGTTGGTTTTTTATATATATTTTATATATATATATACATATACATATACATATATATATATATATATATATATATATATATATATATATATATATATATGTTAGAAGAGCAGTTCTATTTGGCTTTTCTGCATCCTTTACAGTTCCCCTTCAGTTCTACAGCAGCATCAGTACAACTTGGTTCCATTGGCTCAGGATTTATTAAAAACATCAATCATGAATTCGACAATCACAACTGCAGCGTCGGTGCGTTCAGCAGTTCTTCAAACGCATCTTTGAAAAATGATACAACAACAACAACAACAAAAAAAAAAAACGACGGCGTCAAAAAATGAACGCCTTGAAAAATTGCAAAGTCACAATTTGATTTACAGTCGTCTGATGATAAAAACAATTGCTCCGCTATTCAAACACAGGCATAAACGTAACCAGGGTGCAGAGGGACGGTCCAAATCATTGCAGAATAGATCATAGCATCATGAAGCAAAAAGTCCTCCCACCAACAGCAAGACTTCACACAGCAGACACACCGGAACACACATTTTGCCAAGGGGCCCTTCACAATTCTATTTGATGAAATCAAACAGCCAAGGCAGCAGCAGCAGCAGCAGCAGCAGCAGCAGCAGCAGCAGCAGCAGCAGCAGTGTGGGCTCATGATGAGAGACCAACATGAATCCTAGAAAATAGAGACTGCAACAACAACCGTATTGGCACCACTACCAGTTTCTACCAGCAGGGACACCATGTGCCAGTGCATGAGACACACACACACACACACACACACACACACACACACACACACACACACACACACACACACACACACACACACACACACAGAGGCTCACTGTCACTTCTCATGTTGCAGTAACAGCGTGTTTACAGCAAGCAGCTGCAGAAGAGCTTCAGTCACATCATGAACACACCGCCAGCACACACACAACTGACACACTACAATCCAAGCTGAGCGGCTTCAACGCACAACACTCACCAGTCAGCAGGCTTGGAATTCAGGAAAATAGAAATTCAATAAATAATTGAAAGTCAAAATGAAAATTCAAATAGGAAAAAAACAAACAAAAAGAAGCTAAAACTGACGTCTAGAAACTTCTCGCAGTAACTGAACTGCTTGATGAACTGAGTCAGACTGAGTCAGACGTATGAACACACTGAACCATCACACTGAACCGTTCAGACTTTTCTCTTTCAGACAGTGGAAG
Organism: Nelusetta ayraudi; assembly: GCF_046127955.1. Classification (NCBI taxonomy): domain Eukaryota; kingdom Metazoa; phylum Chordata; class Actinopteri; order Tetraodontiformes; family Monacanthidae; genus Nelusetta; species Nelusetta ayraudi. The sequence continues at coordinate 278,470 of NW_027466284.1, forward strand.
GAAGTTTGACCCGGCGACAGTTCCAATTCCGTCTGACTCACCAGCTGATGCTGAACCATCAACTTCACAATGTAGAAAATCATAAAGAGGCCAAGCTCTGGTAGGACTTGGCACTGATATCGTTCATACTATTTAACTGAGTCCAACTTGGAATTTTGCTGGTTCACAGAGTCCTGTGTTTGTATAGGTCAAATATATAAACAGCTGTTTCTACATGGCAGCTTGAAGATGATAAAAAGGTCCACATCACTGAGCAACAAACCCCCCCCCCACCCCCCACTGTAACCAGCCACTCCCACTGCTGTGACTGATGTCACCGTATGTCATTAACAGCTTTACAGTACTAATGGATAATAATGACGATAATAACGATAAAAAAAAAAACCAAACGTCTCAATACAAACATGGCACATCTGTCTGAGCACTGCCAGCTGTTCTTCACGGAGGCAGAAGAACTTCCGTGCTCTTCCTCCACTGCACCTGCTGCCTGGTGAACGTTCACTCTTCAGTCACTCCAGAGTGACTTCAGCAGGCTGTCAAACCTCCACCTGGACATCTGAACACACACACAGTGCTCCAGTCTCCTCCTCTATTCCTCCTCTTCTTCTTCTTCCTCTTCCTCCTCCTCCTCCTCCTCCTCCTCGTCGTCGTCCTCGTCGTGGCAGTGTGTGATCTCCTGCGGTGCCTGGGGGAAGAAGTGTGGCGGCTGGATCTCGCTGATGGAGCGGGTCAGCTGGTGCCTCTTGCACTCCATCTCCTTCAGGTCCACGTCGTGGCGGTTCCTGGTGGCCAGAGGAGACTCCGAGTCCAGCAGGCTGATGTGGGCGTGGTCCACCGTCGACTCATGAGGCATCTGGAGGGAGGAAGGGAGGGGGAATTTCGAATATAACATTGAATATGCTTGGTTGATAGCAGTCAAGCAGTGGGCTCTTACCAGCACGTGAGCGGCTCTGAAGAGGTAGCTGAAGGGGTAGTAGAGCAGGTTGATGAAGGAGGCGGCGTACAGGTCGGCGTAGCGCATCACCTGCGACGCAAACAGGGTCTGGCGGGAGCCGCTGCGGAACAGACTGCCCATCATGCCGTAGCACATGTCCATGTCGTGGGTCACCTTCTGCAACACACAGGGACACACGGGGAGCGTCACTGCTCGCATCCAGCAGCAGCAGCAGCAGCAGCAGCAGCAGCAGCAGCTCTACCTTGATGCGTCTCTGCAGTGAGCTGATGTCTGGACGCTCGTTGCTGCTGCTGTCCAGGTGTCTGAGGACAGAACACACACACACCTTCATCAGCCAGAGTGCAGCACCGTTTCCTCCTCGAGAGACATTTTTGTCTTCCATAAAGGACAAAACAATAAATAAAAACGACAGAAGAACCTTCGAGATCTCTCAGGGGAAGTGAGTTGAAAAGAGAAGAGAACCTCTGATGGTGTGAACTTCAAGGTGCAACAGGATGAAACCCCAGTGTGAGACCCAAGAGAAGCAACACGACTCACTTGTAAAGTTCTGCCAGGAAGCAATCCAGAGACTGAAGCTCTTCAAATATGGCTGAAAAACAGCAGTTCACATCAACACATTACACCCCAGCACAGAGCACAGAATGAGTTTCCCCCAGGAGCTTCAACAGAACCGGCCCAAGGTGTTCAATCATTGTGCGTCCATGCTCCTCCCTCACAGCTCTTGTCTGTCCAGACGTGCAGCTCCTGGGCCAGCTCAGGGATGACCAGGAAGGTCCTCCAGCCCTGGCGCTTCTTGGACTTGAGGATGTCCCCAAAGATGTGGTCTCCAATGTAGATGATGTCTTTCCCCTTGGTGCCCAGCAGGTCGCACACAATGTCTGAGGAACCTGCAAAGCACATCATCAACACCTCTGCTGATCACTCAGCAAGCTGCAGTCACTCAGGAGGATTTGTGCTTATTTCTATATATATATATATTTATATATATTTTCCTGAGTTGGTGCAGGACCGCTGCAGGCTGGTTTCTGATGGGTGGAACTGGTTTCCTCCACTATCCAGGGCTCCACTACAGAACGCTGGTGCAGACAGGACGAGGTCACCGCTGCAAACACGCAGGTGAAATTCTGCCTAAACTCTACCTTTAAGTCTACTCTACTCTACTCTACTCTATTCTACTCTACTCTACTCCGGTGCCGGGTTGCTCAGCCCAGTATTGAGTGTGTTTGCGAAGCAGAAACGATATTGCGACCCCAAGTGGACACATTTAGAACAGCACTTTCTTCTTTCATTGATAAAATTGCAGTTTTTTATATTGATCCGGCCCGCGGGCCTTATGTTTGACAGCCCCTGGTCTAGAGACAGTCTTCTGGATAGTTGTGACAGCCCAGACATTGCAGCTGTTGACCTGTTGTCACAGTGGAAGCTGCTGTGTAACCTGAGACGTGTGAGTGAGGTGCAGTGAACGGACCAACGCTGACCTCCAGAGTAGACGATGCCATGCTGCAGAGGTCCAGTGTATGTGCCGATCTTCAGCCGCCCTGTGGTCTGAAAGAGTCACACAGTCAACGCAACGCCTTGGGAGTCACAACAACGACACAAAGTACAACGTACAGGTGCGATATGCAGGCGTTTCCACTGTGAAGCTGTAATCCCGGTCTGCTCCAGCGGGAGACCCCCCACCCCCCTCCCCGTGAGGAGGACGGAGGATTCTATACTCTTTGATCTACGTCCAATCGTAAGGCTCCATTTTCACTGGTCAGTGAGCTGGTCACGTGACCCCGTACGTCACGTCCACCGATGCCAAAGAAGTGTTTCCATGACACTTTAGCGACATTCCTCTCTATGGAGCCGAGTGCAAAACCACCTGACGGGAGCCTCAAAACCTTTGGGCCAAGCTGAGCTTTAGGTTCCATCACCAGGTTTTATTGTGGCCGTACTGAGGTTCTGCTCAGCTCTAGCGGTCCTGGACACGCAGCCAGTCAGGCTAACTGTGCTTTAGCCAACTCTGCTCCTTATTCATTTTAAATCCAGCGCAGGAAATGTAGTGAGTAAAGAGTGCTTAGCCCATGCATGCATGCACGTGTGTGTGTGTGTGTGTGTGTGTGTGTGTGTGTGTGTGTGTGTGTGTGTGTGTGTGTGTGTGTGTGTGTGTGTGCCACTCACCGTGTCGACCTGCCGCAGGACGGTTCCCTCGCCGAAGAACAGAGGCTTGCGTGCGTCCACCAGGATGAGGTCAAAGTAGGACTGCCAGTGCCGGTGTGGAGTGCCAGGCTGCCACACACACACACACACACACACACACACACACACACACACACACACACACACACACACACACAGACACTCATCAGCATCAGTTAGACCCCAACATGTCAGCGTGGATACACACACACACACACACACACACACACACACACACACACACACACAGACACTCATCAGCATCAGTTAGACCCCAACATGTCAGCGTGGATCCACACACACACACACACACACACACACACACACACACACACACACACACACACACACACACACACACACACACACACACGCTACCTTTGGGCCGTGCGGGAAGTCGAACAGGTAGGTCATGATTTTCTGCCAGACAGAGGAACACTTTGAGCGTCGGTGTCGTCGCATGGAACTCAATGTGATTTGCGCGGCAGACATTAAGACGGTGCCGTTGTCGACTGCGACGTCACCTGTGTGTATTTGTAGTCACTGTTGGTGGCCAGGAAGACTTTGGCCACTTCGTTCATGCGGCTCAGGAGCAGAGGAAGTTTGGGCTTGAGGTGGGAAAAAAAGACAGGGTTATATTTATAGTCTGTGAGTCACGCCCACTTCCAGTGCCTTGATGTAACCTGATTCAGCCCGGCTCCTTTTACTTACGTCCTTCACAACATACTTCTCCAGGTTCTCCGCTGTCTTTTCCTTTAAAGACCCCTGTGTGGACAAATGATGAGTGGTCACTAATCATGGGCGGGGCTTCACTGGAAGACATCAACGACAGGAGCAATGTTCTTATTCATTGATTTCAAAGTCATCCCCGGGAGTTTCCTTTCCGTCAACCTCCTGGCGGCGGGGGAAGGACGAGGAGCGCACCTTGAAGTGGATCCAGTCCACGCCGTCCCGCACGTCCTGGAACATGCTCTTAAAGGACATGAAGAGGTCGCCGTCTTTGAAGCCCGTCTCACAACTGCAGGGAGGGAAGGTCCAGCAGACGTGCATTAGACACACACACACACACACACACACACACACACACACACACACACACACACACACACACACACACACACACACACACACACACACACGTCTTAGTTATTCTAGAGGTGAGCGTTGCTGCGAGCACAAACACCTGGTGTATCTGGGGCAGTTGCTGAAGAAATCCACCAGGCAGGCGAACAGGTAGGTTTCTGCAGAGAGGAACATGACAGCAGCGAGTCAGGGAGGCAGGGAGGCAGGGAGGCAGGGAGCAGGTGAGAGACCGTGTGTGTTGTCCTACCAGGGAGGTTGAAGAGTGTGTTGAGGATGTAGAAGCGGTCTGTGTCTCCACGTTGAATGAACTTGTTGGGGTACCGCTCTCTGATTTCAGGCCTGTGAGCATCAAGTCCACACACACACACACACATCAGTCAGTAGTCACACAGGGAGAGGGGGGGGTGGGGGGTGGAGGGTGGCGGGGGGAGCAGCAGCAACACTCACCCCTTCAGGAAGTTGAAGCCGTGCACGCACACCAGGATGTTGCCGTAGGCGTCCACCTTGAGCAGGTTTCCATACATGGTGTCAAACACCAGGCCCCTGAGACACAGAGCAGGTCAGTGAGGGGGAGACGGAGCAGCAGCAGCAGCAGCGGCAGCAGCAGCAGCTCGCTGTCAACCCACCTGGTGGGGAAGGCCGGGTCGTAGACGAAGTTGAGCAGCTCCTGTGGATATCCAATGGACACCAGGCGCTCCACCGTCAGGTCGAAGCCCAGGGACTCGTACTCTGGAGACTTGTACACTGCACACACACACACACACACACACACACACACACACACACACACACACACACACACACACACACACACAAACACACACACACACACAGCAAGTCAAGATAAGATGAAGGAAAAACACTCACATAGCAAAAAAAGGAAAGTATATTTGACACTATCTGATGGCCAGTCCAGTGGTCATATGGTACTGCCATATACTGTGATAATATGGTATCAGTGTGTGTAACTAGTGTTAATATATTGTATAAGGACTGCTGCATATTGAAGCTTCTGGGAATGTGTTTTTCTTTGAGTGTCAGGCTTGTATTTGTTTATTATATTTGTTTTTTTCTGCTTGAATAAAAGCTCCAGCTGTAGGGCAGCAGATCCTCCTGCACCTCATTGACTCCAGGCGCCTCTTGTAATTCTATTTCTATCCCACTCCAAACACCAACACCTTCCAGCCTGGCTGTCGTTTTCCACCGCTGCCTCGTGTGTTGCACAAACTCATTGACGGTGTTCCAGTGAACACTGACACTGGAGTCCGGGGCCGGAGCTCCGCCTTGGCACTCAAATAGCTCTGATTGGCTCCACTCACCCTGACGCGCTACCGACACCTCCTCACCGCAGGTGAGAGGAGGCGGGCGGGTCAGCGGAGAGACGCCACCTGAAGAATGCCAGGTCACTCAGGTCATGTGACCAGCGTACATCAAACACAGTGAGTGCGTTGAGAGGTCTCAGGTATGCACTGGTACTGGCTTTGCTTGTGAGCAGTGAGAGACCGACATCCCTGCACACCAGCTGGAGGAGCATGAGGAGCTATCAGATGCTAACTACAGACGCTACATCGATCCATGCTGTGTAGATACTGTATGTCTGGCAGACACCCTCCCCCCCCCACACACACACTCACCTGCCAGGGTGTAATCCATATCGAAACCAAAACACTTGATCTTCTCCATGGCCAGGCTGCGGTTGACAAACACCCTGCAGGAGAGCAAGGAGAGCGAGGAGAGCGGGTCACATGAGTGCACGGTGACACTGACACAGCACAGAGTCAACAAGTCAGACATTTTCCACTTGGGGGGGAAGGATCAGATCTACAGTGGAGGAGCAGCAGCAGCAGCAGCAGGTTGGGTTTGAGCAAACTACCATGTTCAAAATAACAAAGCAAAACACCAACACACATGCAGTCCTACTGGTTATTTGTAAATGACAAATGCATCTGAAATAAAATCCTCTAAGCTCTCGTTGTGTGACAACAGATTCACTCCGAACTCTCGACCACAACGTTGCATTCACGTCGCATCACTGAAATAAATCAGGTCTGAACCAACTGCCAATTTTCAGGTTCTCAGTTCCACCTTTTTAACCAAAGTACCATTAAAAAAAATAATAAATAAATAAAAAAAATCAACTACAACCTTTAAAAAAAAACAACAACATACTCGCACAACTCAGGAGTCAACGCTACTTGGTACAACCACCAAAGAGTCCAGCTAATTGGACAAAAAAAGACTGTGATCTTCATCACTGCCTCATCAAACTGCACTTCCTCCCTCACGGCAACTCTAGGAGGACCAGGACTTCTTCAAGGTGCACAGAACTTAACTGCAGTTCCATACTGGCTTCATTCCAGGGTTTTAAATGACTGCTATATTCTAATGTGTTTTTGCTACATGATAACCCTGCGACTGTGTTTGTTTCCCCTGGGAGCAGCGCAGCTCCGCCCTCCCAGCAGACAGTCAGACTGCACACAGGCTTGGAGTTTCTATTCAGATGAAGGGGATGAGATGAGAAGATGGCCTCAGCTCCACTGTCACAGATGAGGATTAAAGGAAAGATGGGAGCAACGCATGGAGCAACCACAATGATGGCCACCTGAGCCCCCACCCCCCACCACTAGTGTCAGTATGGATGGACTTCCATGACGGTTGGATGACAGTCATTTCACATCATGGACATGAAAGGAGGGGGGGGGGGGTAGAACAGAAAGCATTGGGTGAGTAGTCCGGTTGGGTCGCTTCCAACAACAGAAGGGTGCCGTACCTCATTGCAGGGTGGTTTTGAGCCAGATCCCTTGGAAAGCTTTGCAATAGAGAATAGTGGTCAGGGAGAGTCTAGACTCTGCCGAGGAGCCTCGGGCTTGGTCTCACAGTGGTCATTGTCAGAGCAGAATCAAACAATACACCTGGAATCAACCGTCTAAAAAGGAAAAACAGTGTGATGACATCTCACAGCTTCTTCTTCTTACTCCTGACTCAGCTTTCCAGGCAGGTGGAACTCATAGCGAGGCTCCGCTAAGCCCTCATCTCGCCTCGCAGGCGCCTCCACTCTACCTCTCGGGTCATCTGTGGACGTGCTGACATTTGAAGAGAATCCACGTCAAATCTACAGACACTGCTCTGAACATCAGGCTAACTGTTTTGACTGTTTATAAAGTGGCTTGATGCACACCATGTGACCTGATGCACCAGGCAGAAACATTTCATTGGAATAAAAAAAAGAGATGATGGATAATAATAATAATAATAATAATAATAATAATCCTGATATAATCTACGCTCTTCTGCAGGTACCACCCGAAAAATGAGAATTATCAAGTCAAAGTTGTTTTATTTTGGCAGTTTAACATCAAAGATGAGAGCAACACATGTTATTGAGCCGTTCCACGCAAACTGACCTCTCAAGCACTTCCTTGTTGTCACTTTGCTGATGAAGATTTTCAGCTTATTAAAACCACAAAGCCACAAACTCAGAAAATTATTATAAAATTTGAGTTTTGTTTTTTTTAAGCTGCAAGACCTGATCAGCAAAATCCAAAGAAATAAAAACTTGATATTGATAATAATATATTGATTTGCATATTATTCCTTTATATAATATGTCACATTCACCTTTGAAGTTGAATTGCAGAACTACAGCAACCTGTTCAGGATATTCTATATAATGTTCTGGGGGGTACCTGTATACACTACTGATGATCTCTATGACGAGCAGTTTTTTTGTAGTAACTATTTACTTTGGGATTACACAGTAATGAACACATACATGTTGATATGCAGAATGAATTGTTGGGACGGTATTTCTGGAACAGCATCTTTCTAGAGAGACATGAAGACATTCAAACCGACACATATCACAGCCGTCAGACGTTACAAACACACGTTGGCAGAAGCCAATCAGCAGCTGTAATGACTGCAGCTCAGACTTTATCATGACTGCACGCAATAGTGAGTAAACAGCCAACTGCTGCAGCTGTTTTTCAAATTCAGGCCGCTGTCACAAGCTGGTTTCCTCTTGCACTGGTGAAAATCCTCCCTGTATGAGCACACACAGCTGAATGCAGACGGAAGCCTAAAAATAGACACATTTGGAAATCGTACCCATTTTTTTCTTCACCGGCAACGAACCCTTTTGAAAATCGTCCCCACAAAAGATAGTTTGGCTCTGATGTCCTTTAACTACTCATTGCTCCGTTCAGCTTAAGCTTCACACAGTCTTCAACTTACAGATTGGCGAGGGAATCAGGTCAGGTATGAGTGTTGAGTTTGCATTTTTCAAAGTTTATTAAAGGAAAAAAAAAAAGAAAAAAAAAGTACAATCCCAACTATAACTGATTTAATTTGTCTATAAAATAAAATAAAAAATCAAAGTGTTTTCTTTGAAAGAGCTGAGTTTGTGATGACATCCACTGGACTAGAACACACCAGGCTAGAACCCACTAGGCTAGAACCCACTGGACTAGAACCCACCAGGCTAGAACCCACTGGACTAGAATCCACTGGACTAGAACACACCAGGCTAGAACCCACTGGACTAGAATCCACTGGACTAGAATCCACTAGGCTAGAACCCACTGGACTAGAATCCACTGGACTAGAACCCACTAGGCTAGAACCCACTAGGCTAGAACCCACTGGGCTAGAATCCACTAGGTTAGAAGCCAGAACCCACTAGGCTAGAACCCACTGGACTAGAATCCACTAGGCTAGAACCCACTAGGCTAGAATCCACTAGGCTAGAACCCACTAGGCCAGAATCCACTAGGCTAGAACCCACTAGGCCAGAATCCACTAGGCTAGAACCCACTAGGCTAGAACCCACTAGGCTAGAACCCACTGGACTAGAACCCACTGGACTAGAATCCACTAGGCTAGAACCCACTGGACTAGAATCCACTGGACTAGAATCCACTAGGCTAGAACCCACTGGGCTAGAATCCACTAGGTTAGAAGCCAGAACCCACTAGGCTAGAACCCACTGGACTAGAATCCACTAGGCTAGAACCCACTAGGCTAGAATCCACTAGGCTAGAACCCACTAGGCCAGAATCCACTAGGCTAGAACCCACTAGGCTAGAACCCACTAGGCTAGAACCCACTGGACTAGAACCCACTAGGCTAGAACCCACTAGGCTAGAACCCACTGGACTAGAATCCACTGGACTAGAATCCACTAGGTTAGAAGCCAGAACCCACTAGGCTAGAATCCACTAGACTAGAACCCACCAGGATAGAACCCACCAGGCCAGAATCCACTAGGCTGGCATCTGGTGTGCTTGTGAGCTGTGGAAATGTAAGCTGTGATCGGTAATAAATAAATATCATCGCTGCGCGCCAAGTCCTGGCAGTGTTTGTCCACATTCCATCATTTCAGTGCTACTTTAGTGGCATCATGATGACGACTGCCGTCTACCTGTGGTGAGCTTCCCGCCGGTACTTCTTCATGGCCACACCGTCCATGTTGGCTGGCAGGTCAGCATAGTTCTGCAGCCGGTCGCTCCATGAAGTCATCTTGACCACTGAGTGCTGTGGAGACATTGGACACTGACTCCAATTCTAGATGCCATATGATTCTTCACTGCATTACAAATGCACTACATTCTCCATTCACCAGGAGAGATTTCTCCTCCAAGTGAACTCACAGAGACCGGCGAGCGATACGATTACCGTTTTTGCAATTCAAACGAGGGATGCGATCGATTATCGATTAACTGTCGGATTTACTCGATTAAAATAAATGAGTCGCAATTAATTCAACATTTGTTCCACGGGGTAGTTAATATCGTTATAACAGTGTAGTGGCAGGAAATAGCAATTCACCTGTAGGAACTGTGACGGTCATAACATACCTAGAACAAGTTATTATTATTAGAAAAAAAAACAAAAAAACTGTAACTCATTAGAGGTCAACTTAAAGCCAGACGATAAATGTTGAAGGTGTTCAACGATTAATGGATTAATCGATTATTTGCGTCCCTAATTCAAACGTAATATACAGGACATAAACATAAACCATGGACAGCATGAATTATGAGGCTATTCTCTGAGAAACATTCGCACAATACATATCAAGCAATGCGGAATATCAACAAGAAGCACAAAAAAATAAAAAAATAAAAAAATCTCGAATCAGTTGTGTGTCGCCACCGGGATAGAAGCAGAAGGCGGTGATGCGGGTAGACGATGCTAGTTAGCTGCTGCTCAGCTGTGACAATCTCAGTGTGAGTGAGATAGAGAGAGTTCTTCACCCAGAGACACTGTCGCCTCCATCACACTGATATGACACAACAGCTGTCATGCAGCGGCTGCAGGCTGCACACGAGGAAGGAAGGACGGAAGGAAGGAAGCAAGGAAGGAAGGAAGCTAGCAAGCAGCTCCAGCAGGGGGTTCGGGCGGACGCAGCGGTAATGTAGAGTTGTTGTTTTTGTTTTGTTTGTTTTTTTACACACTGAACACCGCAAGAGTGGAATTAAAAAGCAGGCAAAGAGGACAGAGAAATGAACTCAGACAAACCCACCAGACAGTTTGTGGTTCTTCCACTTCGACGAGCGTCTCGTTCCGCTTGTTTTTCCTTCCCTCGTTCTTCTTCTACTTCTCCTTCTTCTTCTTCTTCGAGGCTTTTCGCGCAGCTGTGGCTGCTGCGCTCACTGCTCTCTGCTGGATTCAAACCTTCATCTCCGCTTCTCTTATAGGCGCCGCGGCCTTTTGAAATCTTCAAAGAGACGTTTCCACAGCGCGTGTCTTTGTTCTTTTTGCCTGATATTGCGGCTAAATGCTGAGCGGGAAGGTTGAGATGATTTATATATATATATATTAAAAAAAAAAGCCTCTCATACTGTTTCATTAATGTTTGTCCCGCCCGGCCCCGTTCGGCTCGACTCGGACAGGAATATTGATGAGCTCAGTTCTTTTCCTTCCGTGAGAAGATGTCTCTCCTGCGCTATGACCACCAGCAGAATTTGAATTGAAAGTCATTTTCAAAACTTTACTATGTGGGTGCGACCAAAGGAAAATGCATTTTTAAAAAAAATTTTTTTTTAGGTAAAGGTAGAGCAGGTTTATTGTCACGATACATTATGTACAAGGAATTATCCAACATCACAATGGATCCTCCAGAGTCCTGAGCCGCCGCGACCCGAGAGCGCCACCACCTGGCCAGCCGAACCGCTGACCTAAGTGACTTGCTTTTGGACGAGGGTGGGGTGGGACCCCCCGGGCCGACCCGGGCCGACCCGGGCACAACGTTGCAACTCCACACAGAAACAAGTATGGCTGGTCTGGAACAGTGGCGTGCACATGAACACACAGGTGATTATAAAAACAAGGCAGGTTTTTGGTGGCACCTTCATCGGAGTTTAAGAGCTGTGTGTACATAAAAAAATAAAATAAAAGGATACAAAAATACAAAAAAAGTCCGAAAGTGCCGAGTCCTCACCGGAGGTGTTTGACAGCAGAGGGCAGCTGGTCAACGCTGGTCCACCCGAGCAGCCGTGGACTCACTTAAAGCTTCAGTTGCATAATAATAATAATAATAATAATAATAATAAGGTGACTGGAACATTGTTGACATTTACAAAAGAGGCTGAAGCGCTGACACTGACTGACGCCACAGTGTGAACCCAGGCATCAGGCGTTGCTCAAGGGTCCTGGCTGACGACCGACTCCTCGTCCTCCTCGTCGTCGTGGCTCCCTTCGAAGAGCGGCAGGTGGCCCACGGCGTCCTCCTCCAGGTCGCCCTCCCTCTCTGCAAAGCCATGCTGGTACAGGAGTTCGTGGCCGTCGCACACCTCGATGCCGGAGTCCCCGGTGAAGCGGCGGTAGCGGCCCGGAGTGGAGTCCTTGCTGGGGTTGCAGGCGCTGTGCACCTGGCCCTGCAGCACCTCCGAGGCGGCCAGCAGGGCGGCGTCGGCGTCGCCGGGGGGCAGCGGCGGCGTGGGGGACGGGCACGGGGACCCCTCGGGGGGGCCGGCGCTCAGAGGGCCGCCCGGCTGCAGGGGGGTGTAGGGAGGAGGAGGAGCCACCGGGAGGTCCACCGCCTCTTCGTAGGCTGGCAGCAGGTAGGAGGGCAGAATCCCTGCAGGGGGGGAAACACACACGGGACTGAGAGGACGGACGCTCGGGAGACCAACAGTGTCCGTCTGGGTTCACTGGTTCCACTGTCAAGGTCCAGTGTGGCACATTTGGCTTGACTTTTAGATGGGCAATAACTGAATGTACTGCCTAGAAATGCACTGATGAGATGAGAGTGGGGAATCAGTGTGCGACAGAAGTCACTTGCTTTTTCTCCCTTTAAATCGGTTCTCATACATCATTCATTCATTCATCTTCGATACCCGCTTCTTCCTATTCAGGGTCCCGGCCCGAGGGTCTGCTGGAGCCTCTCCCAGCTGTCCTAGGGCGAAGGCAGGGTGACACCCTTGCTGTGTCTCAATTCAGGGTCTGCACCCTTGAGACCGAGCGTCCTCCTTCTGAAGGAAGCGTTCTTAGATTTCCCAGCCGAGAAGGACCGACCCGAACCCCGCCTCCCCGGTCACCACACGGGACGGTCTAGCCTTGGGCGTATTTCCTGGTTTGGTCACCGCCGTTCCCTCCTGCTGGCCAACCCCGGAAGTGACGTTTTTTTATAGCATCGAGCTAACCATTGGTTCGCCTTCTAACGATGGCGTTGGGTGTTCAAATAAATAAAAACCCAATGTTAAAACTGAATATTTTACATGAAATTTAATACTTAAATTTATACAAAGTGTCTTTGCCAGTAGATGGCGCTAATTTCAGCTGACTTCCCAGGATCCCACGATGCTTTGCAGCAGCACGCAAAGCATCATGGGATACATAAGTGCGCGAAGGATAGTAGCGCTGCATCCTTGGAATCGGCTAAAACGAGTGCGTATTTCCGAGGGCGCATTTTGAGCGTCCTAAGCACCCTCGGGAAGTGGGAGGAGCCTTCGGCGCAGTGCTATGACGCAACTTCCTTTCAAAAATGCGCACTTCAAGGACGCAGAGCCTGAATTGAGACACAGCACCAGGACCAGTGGCCAGTTCATCGCAGGGTTCTCACACACGGATGTTAAAATTTGGTTCTGCGCATCGTCAAAACTTTGTGGACTTCTAAAACATCCTCCAGTCTCAACAGAACTCTTGCTCCGCTGGTGACCGTCTGGCCCACCTCACCTTACCGTCATGCGTCTGCAGGCAGCGGCGCCGGGTGGAAGGACTGAGACTGGACCGCTGCGCAGTGTCGGAGGAGCTGTGTGTGAATGTGCGGCGGCAGCGCGGGGGAACGAGGACTCACGGAGGTAAAGAGGAAGCTGCGAGTTGTTGTGAGCCTCCCTGTAGGCGATGAGGTTGATCTCGTTCTGCCGCCGCTGCTGCTGGAAGCGCTGCTTGGAGCGCCAGTGGTGGCACAGGCAGCAGCAGGTCAGGATGATGATCAGGGCCCACACCAACCAGAACCCTGCAGACAGCCACCAGTGACACAACTGCATCTGCTGCACGTCTCAGTGAGCTCCCACACACAGTCCGGTCAGCTGTGGCCTCCAACAAGTTATGCAACATTTCAAAACAACAAGCAAAACACATCTGTTTTGGCCACAGGAGTGGGCAAACTATGGCCCGGGGGCCATATGAGGCCCGGAAAGCTTTTTAATGCAGACTGTCGACACCTGAAGAAATGATATTAGTAACAGCTGGTGGTTCTAGGAGGTTCTGAGTGGTTCTGGGTGGTTCTAGAAGGTTCTAAGAGCTAAACACCCTGGTGGTTCTGGATGGTTTCTTGATGGTTCTAGAAGGTACTAAGAGCTAAACACCCTGGTGGTTCGAGGAGGTTCTGGGTGGTTCTAGAAGGTTCTAAGAGCTAAACACCCTGGTGGTTCCGGGTGGTTCTAGGAGGTTCTGGATGGTTCTAGGGGCTTCAAAGACACTGATTTGGTTGCAACTTTGCTTTGCTTCATTTTCCATTGACATTCCAGCAACATGTTTCCTCCATGATATCCAGGATAGATTGCTTCCTGCTATGAGGTGGCTCACCAGAACAACTCCATCCATCTGCTGCTGCTCCGCTCCCCCCCCTCTGGCACACTGTGCAACCCATTCTCAAACAGTTGGCCCACTCCTGGTGTTGACTGGGTGCCATCCCAGATCTCGCCTGGCCTACACTGCCCTCTACTGCAAGGCTGAACCATGTTCACGACGGAGCTTCGGAGTGTTTGAACTGAGCAGGACGGCAGCGCTGCAGCAACACACCTCACTGTGAAAGGAGTCAAATTATGGCAGAGCTCTGCGAGCAGGACCACTACAGGATGAGGCAACACAAGCACCGGGTCATGTATGCTGATGTCAGAGGATGAGAAAAGGTTAGAGAAGTAGAAAACCTGCTTATGGGGCAGATTAAAAATAAAATAATTTTGTATTGGTGTTTGCAATGAGGCCCACTTGTGGATTTTGCTGTCCCGGGGGGGCTACGGTTGTGGGAAAAAGGTTTTTGGACACCCTTAAATTTGAATGAAAATGAGAAACTCCTTGTCAGTGGATGGATGTGTTGTGAGGGCCGTGGTGTTGCTCCAAACTGGACAGAACCGAGCAGCAGGTGGGTCAGTGCTGGTGGAGACTGGACTCAGACTCCTAATGCAAGACTCTGTATCACAAACGCACGAGGTGTCCAAAAACTTTTTTCCTCCAACTTTTATCGGTGGGGGGGGGGGGGGCTGGGAAGGTCAAGGTCAGTCAAGGTCGTTCCCACGGACCAGCTGATGGTCCAGGAGGGTTGACAGGACAACGGCAAAGCGACGGCTCAACACAACTCACGGAACAGACAAAAATAGCTGCTGGGACGTTGCTAAGAAGCGCTGGGAGCCGCACGGACCTGCTTGCAAACACGTTCACATGACTGCTACTGTAACCCGAGGAGCAGTCACACACACACGCAGCAGGCTGCCAGCTGCAGCAGCAGCAGCAGCAGCAGCTGCAGCAGGACCACGGAGGTGGTGCAGATTGTGAGCGCTGGATGAAGACACCAAGCAGAGTTACACTGACTGACTGAGTGACTGACTGAGTGACTGACCGAGTGACTGACCGAGTGAGTGAGTGGCTGACCGAGTGACTCACTGACTGAGTGACTGAGTGACTCACTGACTGACTGACCCGCGCCCTGACATTTACCACACACCAGCACCAGACTTCAATAAAAACCTGTTTGAGTTATTTGACACTTTGTTTCCTCCATGGTTCCCTGAGTGTTCAGACGTGGCTTGGGCAGCTTTGACGCCTTCAGTGTGAGGAACCTTTGGCCGCTGCTGTGTATACATTCAGATTAAGGAACAGCTCATAACTCCTGTGCCTCCGCCTGCATATCTCTGCACTCATCCGGCAGTGAGCTGGGCCCTCATGTCATTCTGGTTTGTCTGAAAGCAAAGCAAGAGGCGACGGCTCCACAGTGACGCACTCGCTTTGTGTCATGTAATTGTTGTTGCACGGCTGCAGCCTGTTTACCCCGGCTGCACGCGTGTGCCGACCAGCGGAGCCTGCAGGGCCAACGGCAATTATCAGCCTCCAATTAAGCAGTGGTTATTTTCTTGTTGTTGGATAACATGATTGAGTAACGCGATGCAGAGCATGCGCAGGGTGTGTGTGTGTGTGTGTGCAGTAGACAGCTTGAGGAGGAAGGTACTCACACCACAGTTCATAGTAGTAGCTGCAGCACTGCGTCTCTCCACAGCAGTGACCCCAGTCGCAGAAGTAGCTCTGGTTGTTCAGCCCCTTGCACAGCAGCCGGGCCTGCAGATGCACCAACATGACACTGCTGGTTAAACCTGGGGAGCAAAGACAGCCACTACTGTCTGTCCACGTGCACATTGTCAATAAAGTTTGTGTGGAAGTGATCTAATGTCATTGAATTCATCATGATGAGACCAAACTACACTTAAAGCAACATAACTAACTGTAAGAATATTACTGCACTGTACTCTCATGAAGAGTTTGGTGTGAAGAGGTCAAGTCAAGGACGAGGGAAGCACTTCCTTCTTACTGCTCACTTTCAGACAGCATTGGATTCCCCGCCCCGCTCATTGTTTGTTATTGATGAGATCTTGTTCAAATTGAAATAAACTCCAGCTCAACGCTTTGATGTAACAATTGAAGATAAAGTGAGCGGGAAAAGAAGCTCCTGCAAAGAACAAAGTCAGCTGTGCACCTTCACAGAGTCTTCAGTTCAGTAAAAGTGTCTTTTTCCACAGTGTGCTCTGGTTAGCCGTTGCTTCACAGGGGCAGTCCTGTGTGGAAGTCACCGCTGGAAATGTCCCACTGCGGTGACTCAGCAGCAGGGACTTCACTTACATATACAGAACATTTTGATCAGAGCAGAAGCCTGGGAACTTTGCTGGGCGCTCACACTGACTGGTTAGGGTTAGGGTTAGGGTTAGGGCTGGTAATTAATGCAGGACAAGGATTGTCTGATGTGGTGAGACAACCTCAGAGATACGGCAACATTAACGCCTATCTCTGGTACATTCAAGACGACCCCTGGATCGATCATTTCAAACGCGTCACATCCATGCGGTGAACAGAGGGGTTGCAATGAGGCTGAAGCAGCAGGTGCCGACAAAGTGCCACACGTTGAGGTTTCCCAGGCGTGGGGCGGCACCCAGGGCCACGAGACGCCTCCCTGTGATGTCACCTCTGACTCTGCACAGGGTGGGAGCTTTAGAACAGTGGATGCCATCCAGTCATCCTGCAGGGCCTTCCTTCAAGTCTCTCCACAGACTGGATGCCGTTGCAAATAACAAAGTCCAGGCATGCTTTGCGCCGTGAGTCTTTTGAAAAGCAGGTCCGGTTGGTTTTTTTGCAGCTCAGACTCAACGAGTCTCCTGGCTGTCAAGCAAAACAACAAAAGTCCAGAGCAGCTTGGAGAGTCAGAGTCAAAAGTGCCACTTGGCTGCCTTGGACCCTGGAGGTGGAGGACGTGGAGTCAGAGTGTGACCTCTGCTTCACTGAGGATCTTGTGTTCAACCAGGCTCACGTCTCGCAGGTTGAGAAGGGTGCAGCCCCTTCCCTCCAGACTTCACTGCACTCTGTTGGTGAGATGCTGAGGTCATCCAGAGGAGGGTGTACCTGAGCTCACTGCTGGCTGTCACTGCTACAGCTGATTACACACAGTGCAGTGGTCCAACAGCAGTAATGAACAGCTCAGTGAGGTACTGACAGCAGGGGATGCTGGGTCAAAACATTTGGGCCAAGATCAGATTTTGTAAAAAATTCTCCATCCGGCTAATAATCATTAATGAGTGAGTGAATGAATGAATTATTATTGGTCCAATGGAAATATAAATCTCACCAGAGTCTCCTGAAGACTTTTGTGTGATATTTTAAATGATAATTTCTTTTTAAACCCTCTTCCTGTCCTTCAATTGCATTTGGACTTTGGGAAACAAGCTGGTTTCTGGAATTCCTCTCCTGCTGCCCTTCAGTTGGAAGCCATCCAGAACCCGGTAAACCCAGCAAACTGAAAGCCTTCTCTCTCTCTCTCTCTCTCTCTCTCTCTCTCTCTCTCTCTCTCTCTCTCTCTCTCTCTCTCTCTCTCTCTCTCTCTCTCTCTCTCTCTCTCTCTCTCTCTCTCTCTCTCTCTCTCTCTCTCTCCAGCTGCTCATTGGTCCAGTTGTAATGGAGCTGCTGTCTCCACCTTGAGCCACGTAGAGGCTGAGTGCAGAGAGCAACAGGTGAGGTGTGGGAGCAGGTGTTTGGAAGCCAGACTGAGCGGCGTCACCGGACTGAGACAGTGCCTCCAGTGGAGTTCCCCCACACAGCTCACACCTGAACGTGCACCATTTATCATGCTGGGCTACCTTTCTGAGTTACACTTGTATCCACAGGCACTTTGTTGTTGTTATGACAGCTGTAATAAGGATAAGGGACTGTCATAAAAAACACACACACAGACTGACTCCCACAATGACACCATGACTGTCCAACCAGTTAGTTCATAGTGATGATGATGATGATGATGATGATGATAATAGGGGGGGGGGGTCTGAGTGATGCAATGCAACGTCAATATGTTACTGACTGGTTTCGGTTGGCCATTTCCCCCAGAGATCAGAGTCAAACGTGTACAGCAATGTCTGACACCAAGTTCTGAAGAACCAAAGTGCCATGTCAGCTGGCACTGAGCCATCAATCAAAACTCAAGGCAATCCGTGCTAAACATAGATTAGATCCGGACTGCTCCGCAGGGCTAGCTCGCTACCTTTAGCAGCGGACCCCGGGGTGTTTGTGAGTCCACACCGCCCGGCCTTCACGAACCAGGAAGAGAGAGAGAGAGAGTCCAACTACTCACAAACACAGCGACCGACTGCCGAGGCCTGAAGCTGGGTTGGTTCGCAGTTCACCAACAACTGGAGTCGCCGTCGGTGGAGTTCTGCCAGCTAAGAGTGTCGCTTATCTGGTGAACTGCAAGCCGGAGTCTGCGGACTGCTGAGCTGCTACTCACCTCCGACACTGGGACACTCGACGGCGCAGAACTTTCTGGATCCGCGTTGACTCTGAGTGAAGCCATCGGTGCCCGGCGACGTTCGAAAATCTGGATTCCTCTTCCGCTAAAGTGACCGCCGCTCACATCTCAGGGCCTCCGGTGGAGCTCGCCTAAACATTACACCGCCGAAGCGACTCGTCAACTTCGACGACTTGTTCCTGTTCGAGCCCGATCGCGGCTGCCGGAGGTACGAGCTGCTTGCTGCCTGCGGCGCATGCGCAAAGGTAGGGACGCGCAACAAATCTGCCTGTTCAAAAAAACTTCTGCAGTTGACTGAGCAGAGCCAAGAGTCGGAAGGTCTTCACCCGTGACAGCGACGGTGAGCTGTCGGTGCACGTTGCTAATGAGCGACGACTCAAACAAATAAAGTTTTTTACGTTCAAATCAAGTCAAGAAAATGACGTGAACCTGCCTCCTGCCTGACAGCGCCCTGGCCATACTACGTAGAAAATAATTCTTTTTTTTTTTCTTCTAACAACTGAGGGCATAAGCAGCAGAGTGACGTCTGCTGCCGACTCAGAATACACAGGATGTGGATATTTAATAACTTGTGACGATGAGTTGATGAGATGTGATGTCGTGCTTTATCCAAACGTGGTCTCAAAAACAAATGTATTGTCAGCTGTTTAATAGCTAACAACGTTTTTGTTTAACAGGTGAGAACTGTACGTGTACTCTACAAATGCACGACAAAGTGCAATGAAAATGTCTTCAAATGAAATGAAGGTGCTATTTTTTTTTTTTAATGGTACGTCATAGTTGTGAAACGATAATACATTGGTAATATGTTTCGATGTGTTGAAAAAATATTGACTTAAATGACAAAATGTAATTGAATCTTATTGCAAATGATGCTGAAACACTTAGCTGAGATAGTAATGCAATGATACCTCATGAGTTTCTGTGTTATTGTGAAATAATACAGGAGGAGTTCCAGCCACGGCTTCACATGTTTCCACATATGTTTGAAAAAAATAAATAAAAATGAAATGACCAAAGTGTTTTTGTATGATGGCAAAGACCACTGGGACCATGTTATTGCAGTGACGTGGCCTCGGTCCCAGTGGGTCCTGGCTCACACTCTCTACAGCAGCAGCTTCAGCAGCCAGTCACATTGTCCTGGTGGGGGATGTGGTCTTGTTCTGCTGCCTTTCATCACCTCTGCTGCAGGACCTTCTCTGCTTCTTCTCATTCAGGCTCCCCAACAAAGTCAATGGTTCCTTACATCCCGCTTTGACAAGTCGGGAGGATACATGCTAATCCCCTTTAATCTGGCCTTTCTCCCGCGCGCTGTCACAGGGAGGGGGGGCACAGGGAGTAATCCTGGGGGTCAAACAATAGGATTAAGGCTCGGAGGCCAGAGTGACAATCAGGTATCCACTGACTGATCTGCAAAGCAGGAGCCACGGCAGCTCCCCATTCACTGGGACTTTATGTGTGTTTGGCGGGGCAGAGAGTGATGGGGGTGAGGCTGGGTGGAGGTGGGGGGGTGGGGGTGTTTCTTGAAAGGGGGCCGCTGGAGGTCTGACAGGCCTGTGGTCCCCTGAACACCAGGGACCCAGGCATGAGTGACAGCTGAGGGGTGAGAGCAGCAGCGGCAGCAGCAGCAGCGGCAGCAGCAGCAGCGGCAGCAGCAGCAGCAGCAGCAGCAGGTTGGTTCCTGGAAGCTGGGAGGAGAGTCTGGACCAGGGGTGGAGCCTCTGTGATACACAGCTGTATGCCAGCTAACCACTCTGAAAAGGTCCCGAACGACCGTACAATAACTAAAACACAAACATGTCAGCCTGTTTTCTTATGTTCTGATCTGTTTGACAATCAGCCGTTGATTTTGTGACACTTTGGGGACTTGATAGCTAAACTGGATGCTTGATGCATGACTGAGCCTGACGGTGCCTCTGGTGTAGTGTTGTTGTGAAGCAGCGGCTGATGGACGGATGTGTACGAGGCTGAGAGGGAGGGGGGAGTATGAGAGTATAGCACTAGAATAAACTAGACTCCACCACTGGTCTGGACTGATTGTCAACCTTTGGATGGCAAACTTGTGTCTCTTGGTTGAGGTCCTACGTTCAGTCCAAGTTGGTTTAAAGAGTTGTTGTTGTTGTTGTTGTTGTTGTTGTTGTCCCTTTTCTTTGTTTACTCTAAAGAATCTAATTGCAACGGCAATTAAAGAGTATGACGTGTGTGCAAATTCCTATAATTCCTATAAAAACACATTCTCACCTCTGGCTGACCTCTCACACACTCACACATGCATGCATAAACACACACACACACACACACACACACACACACACACACACACACACACACACACACACACGTACACAAACAACAATGTCAGCATCAGGGCTAAATGTGGGGACACACAATACTGTCCCAAAATAACCCAATAATTATCAGGGTTAAATACTAAAGCTTTTGATGCTTCTTGACCAAAGTGGTCTCCATGGTGCTCGGCAGTGGACGACTGGCAGTGAGCCCTCTGTGACATCACGGTGGCTCAGTCAGGGGCGCGCAGAAAATTAGAAAAAAACAAAAAACAAAAGAAAAAAACACACAAAAGGTGAACTAACGAGGAACAAACCGACTGCTTCCTGGAGGCAGAGACCGAGAGCGTGGCTCTGTGACGTCACCACTAGTCTGACCTGAAGTTAAACATTTGACCACCAGATGGCCCCATTGGTACAGAAACTGTCCATTCTCACCCTGAGCCGCAGTGGAAGGTCCTCTGTCAGCAGTCAGGAACAAGACAAAAGAAGAGCGAGGAGTTTATTTGATGCAACAAGGCGACGTCACCCCCCCCCCCCCCCTCCAAACCCCCCTTCCTAATATTATACTTTGAAAGTTTTAATAGTTCATACTGCAGGCAATCGTACCTCCCCAACACACTTTCAATGATCCACAAGGTGCCATTGTGTGGAGCAACAACACGCAGAGAGAAAGCAGACGATGGCCGAGGCCTCCCGGCTGTTCCTCCACAGGCTGAAGAGGCTCGACAGCACCTGTGTACCTCACGGTGAAGCGGATGATGTCACCCTGGATGTGGCTGACGGAGGATGAGAGGGTGAAGCCGAGGCTCTAAGCCCTCTCACGCCCTGAGTGACACTACACAGAGGAGGAGCACGCATGCACAGACATGCAGCTACCAAGAGCCTTTCATCCACCGGGCTGGACACAAAGCATCTGTCAGCCAGCACCACCGTCACATCACACTGAAGAGCCAGAGCCCGGAGTGGAACCCACAACCTCCTTGCTGTGAGGCAGCGGCACTAACTGCTGCACTGCCGTCACTGGAGCTGCTGTTTGCCTTTCTGTCACCTCAAGGCAGCCTGGCCGTCTCACTCCACCAGTGAGTTACTGGAAAGGACTGCAAAGACCTCCTAGGTTGAATCTGTATTTTTTTTTTTCCTAGTATGAATGGAGTAGTGTGAATATTTGTTTAGTTTATTTTTATTTTTTTAATGGTAAGTCAGTGCGTGTGTGACAAATTGTGCAATTCAAAACGCACAATCCAAGCAGCCTCACTACTTTCAGTGTGAGAAACATCCATGGAATGTCTCCTGCAGATAGATGATGTTAGGGAGCTCCAGCCTGCCTGACCTTTGACCTGTACGGCCTCCAGTGCAGACAGGACAGAAGATGACGTTTGCAGCCGCGTTAAACGGACGAGAGTTTCCTCTTCGCTGACAACCAGGGTGTGTGGGGTGTTGTTGTGCAGTGTGTGGTGTTGTGCAGAATAGCTGACCATGGCTGACCCTCCATGATTAATAGATGGCTGGACGTCCCCAGAGCTCACCTCTCGTGCCTGGCTGTGCACTGTGTGTGTGTGTGTGTGTGTGTGTGTGTGTGTGTGTGTGCACCCTGCCACTCCTCTTCAATGGCCCTGGTATATTAGCTAATGGACGGCATATGATCTAATATATGCCATTAATGGTCGGCAGCAGAGCACCGTGCCCACATTCTCAGCAGGGAACCCATGACTTTTAAAGCCACACACACACACTTGAGCAGCAATAGGTTGACCCCTCCCCCTCTGCCCCCCCCCCTCCCCCCACAGCCAATCACCCGCCCTCCGTCGGTCAGAGACCTGTCCTCTGCATCCTCTTCATGTACAACACGTTCACCTTCCTGGGTCTCTTTGGCAGAAACCCTGCAGTCGTTGATTGTGATGGAGTGATTGAAAGGCTCAGCTGACTGCAGAAGCTTCAACAGTCACCGAGATTATTGGCAAGGTCGCTGCGTCAACAGGACGGTCCGACTGACTGTGTAACTTGATCTCACCACTTCCCTGCACGTCAGACTGGTTTGACACTTCCTCCCTCCACCGGCCACCCACACACACACACACACACACCAGGTGCACTGTAAGAGTCATGATAACCCCCCCCCCCCGCCCCCGGGTGTGTGATGATGTAGATCTGATCTCTGTCCATCAAATGTTCCCTGGCATTGTACAAAGTGGATTTAGGAGGTCAAACACTCCAATCCCTCCTGACGTGTGATCTCAGGTGCAAAGGGTCAAACGTATGTAAACCCAGTGTGTGTGTGTGTGTGTGTGTGTGTGTTTGCACCATGATGAGATGGTTTGTTGAGAGGCTAATGTGACTTAATCCCGTCAAAGACTTGAGCAGGTCCGAGCCGCCGCCGCTGCTGCTGCTGCCGCTGCTGCTGCTCCACTCCACAGTGTTGGAGGAGGAAGTGTCTTGTGTTTTCCTCCCAGCATCTCATTGGCTCGACACACACAGTCGGCGCACCTGATTTCTTTTTTTCCAACGTGGGAATGCGCAGCGCCTCCAGCTCCTGGATTAGCGCGCTAGCGGCAGGCTCTGGCATGCTAGCTGGCCAACTGACTCTCAGCACATCTTCACAAAGGCCTCAGTGGAAAGACCTCAGCACAGCTCACACTGTCTGAGAGCTCTCACGGGGAGACTGTGGCTACAGCGAGTTTTGGACCTGACACTACAGTACAGCGGCAGTGGGCGGTCCGGAGGAGGTCAGTTCTGAGAAGACGTCACAGACGGCCGGTCAGTGTTGGTCACAACTGGATGTTGGTGGTGATGTTTGACAAAACACAGACGTTTGGTTTTCGGCAAAACGTTGTCTGCAACAATCTTTATATTTTTATTCATTTGATATTTGTTTCTTGACTTTCATTTTGTTTTTTTTTCCAATACACAAATAAAAGACTATCATTTATTTTCACAGCCACAGTGTTTCAGCATTGATGTGTTACAGTCTGAGACAGTGCCGAGTTGGTTCTGGATCTTCTGGAACTGCTCACTTCC